>NW_023615904.1:0-60001 GCF_013339695.2 Rhipicephalus sanguineus | reverse complement strand
GTAGAACAAAATTTGCATAGGAGGGTAAGAGTGTTTGGCGAATATGACTATCTGCTTATAAAATGAATAACGTGAAAATCCTGTCGCGTACGTCGTCAAACCCTTTCCTCGAGACACTTGTGGCTCATACCCGTTTACCACGGGCCCCGGTGTACGGGTATGCGCCACAGGTGATTGACAGTTTATATCTACCGAGGAACTGCGAGAACAGATATTGGAAAATTTTAATGCGAGAACGTTAAGAAAAACCGACATCGGCAGCGTTGACCCGAAGAATGGAAAGAATAAAGATTAGGAGACAGCAGGAATCGAACCCGAGCATTCTGCGTGGCATTCAGGTATTCTACCACAGAGCCACGCCAGGGCTATAAACTAGTTCGAAAAAACAGCCTATGCAGGCGTAACGTCGGTGCAACGTCAATTGTGATTGTGGTGCTGGCCATCTAACTTACAAAAAAAAGCAATAAACAATACATCTGTACTCCTACGATGCAGGTGTCATATCAGATTAACGTCTGTCGTTCAAATGCTGGCTCCGCTTTTATAGCAGTCCAATAAACATTACATTTGTATTCCTATGAGTCAGCAAGCTATATTGAAGCATTGCTCGACCCCGGAGGAATACAGTAACGAAAGTTACGTATGATATTCACATGATTGCACCATAAATTGCACTTAGTTTCGATAATACTGACGTATGTACTGTAACGTGAGGGTTGGCGTTATGTCGCACTATAAGTTAACCTTTAAACGCCAGCGTTGTCGACGTGCCTGGTAAGCCCACGATGTGCACACAGCTACTACACTTACAAAAACACGTCGATTCACCTGGTAACGCTTGGCTCAAGGCCATAAAATACAACATAGAAGTATTCGCTGACTGCTTCGCATGAAACCGATTCCCACAACGCGTGGGATCTGCCGAATTTTTTCTTTTATAGCGGATACACAAGATTGAAATAATCATTCACGAGCCGTCATTGAAGCAACGCACAGTGTACAACTCTGTGCGACGTACAATTCCATAAAAAAGACGGAAGGTGCGTTGTGAACTATTTATTTTTCATGGTAAAAATAAAAAGCAAAAACGAAGGCACACAATCAATATTTCGTGAATGCAAGCAGCTCTCTTCTATTGCAGTGGCACCAAAGTATACAGCTGTGGTTGCCGTGAAAAGCTCCACCGGTCGGTATCAAATGAAAAAATGTAAATCACACGAATGTGTCACCTCTACGTTTAGGTGGTATGGGAAAGCTACGAGGAAATGCGAAAGGGCACAAGCGTTTACCGCGCGGGATTGCAAACAAGCGCAATTTTGTTTTACGAACATGGCGCTATGAGCACTGCTGTATCGGACACACCACCATCTATACAGTGGTAACATAATGCGGTACATTAATCGACTTTATTCTCTGCGTCTTCAAACCCACGAGCACTGACAACTGAGGTCCAGCATCCGCGATCGAGCACCACGTACTATCGGCGTCAAATGAAACCCGAACAGCGGCACTGGATTGGATTGCAACAAGCTTTAATTGTGCCTGCAGTTGGGCGCTCGCGCGCCCCGACGAGGGCCTACGTCGTCTTCGGGGTTGCCATTACTCGGCGCGGGTCTCCACTCGCCGTAGCCGGCTCGCTGGGTTCCTGCCTTTTGTGCGCCCCGAAGACCTGCTGGACAGCCCAGAGCTGTTGGCCCTGGTCGTAGCTCTTCGCGGCTTCCTCGAGCCGCGACGGGGTCGTTCTTGATCTCGCTTCCTCTGAGTGTTGTATGCAGTCCCACAAGATGTGCGTGTGATCCGCTGTCTCCCTCCGGCAGACCTTGCACTTGTCGGTCGGGTATGTCTCGGGGTACATGCGATGCATCAGTCCCGGACTCGGTAGCGATCCGTTCTGGAGCTGTCTCAGTAGTACTGCCTCCGCTCGACTCAACCGCGGGTGCGAGAGTGGGAAAGTCCTGCGGGCCAGGTGGTAGGCTTTTGTAATGTCGTTATAGTCCGTCATGCGGTCCTTGGCTCCGAACCACGTCGGACGGTCTGTCGCCGGGGCGCGCTTAGTTAGCTCTCGCGCCGCTGCGTGTGCCGTCTCGTTGTGGTCGGCATTGCGTTCCGACGCTTCACCCGCTTGCGCCGGGAACACTTAATTCTCACTTTTCTGTCTTGCAGTTTGGCCGCACGCAATACTCGTTCGGCCTCTCTATATACTTGGCCTTTGGCGGAGTTTCTCACTGCCTGCCTCGAGTCACTCAGCACAGTGTGGCAGTCTGGGTCGGTGATGGCCAGGCCACCTCCTCCGGTTGTTCCATTCCGATGCTTTTCACGCTCGCTGTCGTCTTTGTTGCGCCAGTAGACGCCTCGATGACGACCGCTGCGAAAGCGTTCTGTTGGTATGTCCACATACCGCGCGTGCTCGTCGTTGGCGTGTAGGTCGATGAGAGCCTTGGCCCTCGCCGCACTTCTTCCCTTGTTGTACTCAGGATTCGTGTTCTTGGGTATGGGGTCGCTTCTGGTCTGGCGTCGGACCTCTTTGGGGACGGGGAGCTTCGTCTCCGCTTCGTTCGAGCGTCCTATTCCCAGGTCGTCCAGTATCTTCCTCCCGGCTTTAGTCGTGGACAGCCGCTCCAGTTGAGCGGTCCTTTGAGATTCGGCTATTTCTTCGAGCGTGTTGTGTATCCCGAGTTGTAAGAGGCGGGTCGTGCTCGTGGACTCAAACAGGCTCAGCGCCGTTTTATACGCTCTTCTGATGATGGCGTTGATTTTGTTGCGTTCGTGTTGCAGCCATCTGGTGTAGGCTGCAACGTACAGGCATATCTATATATATATATATATATATATATATATATACGCACACACACCAAAACAAGAAAGGGTTGCTAGGTCCGGTGAAATATTCACAGAAACAGCAAACAGACGCGCGTGCGAAGCAATTTTTATCTACGTTTCGCTCGGGGTCCGAGCTTCATCAGATGAAGCTCGGACACCGAGCGAAACGTAAATAAAAAATTGCTTCGCACGTGCGTCTGTTTGCTGTTTCTGTATATACAGGGTGTCCTAGCTATCACGCAGCACGATATAAAAAAAAAGATGAACGGCGTTACGCGAAGCGAACCTGCTGCATATTGTTCCTAGTACACTGGAGTAGCCACTGCTATTTTTTTCGTTAATGAGGTTAATTTAATTAGTCATAACTATATTTGTAACTCGACAAGTACTCACCTAATTGTCAAAATGTCGATGAGGCGTATGTAGGCATGTTCAAAGGACTTCTAACTGCGCAATTTTCAACAACGTACTAATTACGTGCTCATTTTTTCCGGCTGATAAAGAAAGCCCGCGAAATGTGAAAAATAACACGTGACTACGCTCCCATTCGCAAAGGAAACGAGCGCCCTCAAATGAGCTTACTGCAAACAACCGCTGTGCCTGTTGTCCGTTGCGAAAGACAGCGTTCCGTATTTTGGCAAGGGTGCCAACGACATGCGTGCAATTTCGCTGGGATTCATTCCGTTCTACAGTACGCACAATCATTATCCATATCTCACGGCCGACTGTTCTCATTGATAACGCGGCAGGTGTTCCGATTACGGCCTGACTCTATAAAACCAAGCGGTGCGTCTCTTAGGCCGGCGATGCATTTTTTTTCTGCATTTTTTCCTTGACACTGTCTACCTCATGGGAGCCTGTTTGAGGGCGCCGGTTCCCGACACGCGCAACAGTCTAGTCACGTGTCACTTTTCATATTTCGCGGGCGCTCTTGCTCAACCGGAAAAAATGAGTGCGCAATTAGCACGTTGTTGAAAGTAGCACAGTAAGATGCCACTTGAACATACCTACATACGCCTCATTGACATTTTGACAATTAGGTGAGTACATGTCGAGTTACAAATATAATTATGACTAATTAATCAAACCTCAATAACGAAAAAATAGCAGTGGTTACTCCAGTGTGCTAGGAACAATATGCAGTAGGTTTGCTTCGCGTAACGCCGTTCCTCTTTTTTTAAATCGTGCTGCGTGATAGCTGGGACACCCTGTATATATATATATATATATATATACAGGGTGTCCCAGCTATCTTTAGCCAAGGCTTAAAAAATACAATATTAGAGGCAGGCGAGTGAAATCAGTTGCAAATTAGAGACAGTCACCTTGCGCACTACAGACAATTTTTTTGTTGTCGCAATTAACTAATTTCTTAATTAGGATTATTTAACTAAATTGCTAAACATTGACTTTCGGCAAGAAATGCGACTTGCAAAGTTCGAGAGCGTCTTCAGAAACCCCAATTGCATTATTTGAGATAAAGCAAGCCTCACGTATACTATTTTTTCCAAGCTGCAAAGAAAGCCCGCGAAATACAAAAAGAACCACGTGACTAGCGCATTCGCGTGCCGCAAAAATGCTGCCCTCAGCGGTGGTTCGAGCGAACGAAATCAGCTGCGGCCGGGACTCGCCGGCTCTGTTGCAGCGGAAGGCCGATAAGTGGGCGGTGGTTTCTTGGCCCGTTGCCAGCCAGTTGGTGCGCGTGATGGTGCAAGTTGTAGCGAGCGCGGGCCAAGAAACCACCGTTAACTAATCGGCCTACCGCTGCAACGGAGACGGCGAGTCGCGGGCGCAGCTGATTTCGTTCGCCAAAAACCACGGCTGAGGGCAGCATTCTCGCGGCGCGCGAATGCACTAGTCACGTGGTTCTTCTTGTATTTCGCGGGCTTTCTTTGCAGCTTAGAAAAAATGGTATACGTGAGACTTTCTTTATCGCAAATAATGCAGCTTGTGTTTCTGAAGACGTTCTCGAACTTTAAAAGCAGCGTTTCTTGCGTAAAGTCAATATTAAGCAATTTAATTAAATATAACTAATTAACAAATTAGTTAATTACAAAACAAAAAATGACATGTAGTGCGCAAGGTGGCTGTCAGCAATTTGCAGCTGATTTCACTCGCCTGCCTCTAATATTGTATTTTTTAACCCTTGGCTAATGATAGCTGGGACACCCTGTATATATGGCGCTGACTAACACTCCAAGGTTTAAATGCACATATATACCCCATAAAGTGGACGGGAGGATGACCGTCGCCGTAGCTCAGTGGTAGAGCATCGGACGCGTTATTCGAAGATCGCAGGTTCGGTCCCTGCCGGCGGCAAGTTATCTAGTCGTCCACTTTACTTTCTTCACATTTATATTCTAAATACTACAGATAACACCCCCTATACTTTCCTTGGCGTTATTGTCTGTTAGTGCTCATTAATATTGTGTCTAACAAAGAAAACGAGCCCTTAAGAGTCATCTTCTTTCCTTCATTCATAGCAAGGGTCTCGTTCTGGCAGACTTGATGCCTTCAGGTAGTATGCGAGGGATTATTGGTCAGCTGCCAGCTCGTAAAAAGATCACGTGCTACGTGACGCCAGAAAGGCAGAAAAAGAGTGTTCCACACTCGCCGCCATGGCTGCGAATGGCGCTGACTAACACTCCAAGGTTTAAATGCACATATATACCCCATAAAGTGGACGGGAGGATGACCGTCGCCGTAGCTCAGTGGTAGAGCATCGGACGCGTTATTCGAAGGTCGCAGGTTCGGTCCCTGCCGGCGGCAAGTTATCTTTTCGTCCACTTTGCTTCCTTCACATTTATATTGTAAATACTACAGATAACACCCCCTATACTTTCCTTGGCGTTATTGTCTGTTAGTGCTCATTAATATTGTGTCTAACAAAGAAAACGAGCCCTTAAGAGTCATCTTCTTTCCTTCATATATATATATATATATATATATATATATATATATATATATATATATATATTGTGAAGAAGAAGATGCGCCTCCATCCAGCAGCATCGCCAACGCTCGGCTCGCTCGGCTCGTGTTTCGGATCGCCGCTGTGCCTCTGGACGCTTCTTCTCGCTTGCTTGCCGCTGACGACCATTACGTCTTTCAACGACCAATAAACCTCTTCACATTTGGTGGAGGGTGCTGTTCATCCCCGTCGCTACACCCTGGAGCTGCGTAGCCGGACGCTACCGCCGATGATGACTGACCACGCAAACCCACCGGCGCCTTCGTCCCTGTCCGTCACCTGCACCGGGCTTCCTCGGCTCCGGGACCCAAAGGTCTTCAGCGGTGCAGATGAGACCGACGTGGAAGACTGGCTTGACCACTACGAACTGGTGAGCGCGCATAATAAGTGGGATGACCCCGACAAGCTAGGCTACGTCATATTCTATCTGACTGGCGTCGCCGAATTGTGGTACAACAACCACAAACAGAACATCCCCACATGGACCGTCTTCAAGACGTCCTGCTCTGAAGTATTCGGTCGACCAGCTGTCCGCAAGCAGCGCGCAGAGCAACGCTTGCGCGTCCGCTCACAGCAGACTGGAGAAAGCTTCACAAGCTATATTGAGGACGTCGTCGACCTTTGTCGACGTGTCAACGACACCATGCCCGAAGCTGACAGGATCAAACAAATCCTGAAGGGCATTGACGATGGCGCATTCCAAATGCTCTTGGCTAGGAATCCGGGCACAGTTTCAGAAGTCGTCAGCTTGTGTCAGAGCTACGACGAGTTGAAGAAGCGGCGCGCTCTGACTCGGCAGCCTCCACGGGGTGGCGTGTCGCTGTGCAGTCTCGACACCATGCCTGACCATTCGACGTTGCTTCAGCAGGTTCGAGACTTTGTCCGCGAGGAAGTTGCCCGCCAACTTTCCTTAATGCCTTTTACTCACGAGCCCACCACCCGTCTGCCCACCCCGCTCCGCACTGTTATTTCGGAGGAGGTGCCCACGCTGTTCCCCTTGCGCGCCGCGAGCCGCCTCCATCCAGCCCTGTTCACTACGCGCGTGCATCGGAGCCTGTGGCCGCTCCTGTCGCCTATGCGCAAGCCGTGCAGCCTGTAGCCGCGCTCCTCACGTATGCTGACGTTCTGCGTAGGCTTCCGCAACCACCTTACACTACGCACTCGCAGCCCACGCAACCGCCTGTCTATCCTTCCACTTGGGCAGCACCGACAATCGCCAATCCATGGAGGACGCCTGATAATCGACCGATTTGCTACGCCTGCTACACTCCTGGACACGTCGCCCGCTATTGCCGCCGTCGCCCCCAAACTTTCGGCGACCGTGCCCGGTCGTCGCAAGCCGGAAGCCAGCCCTTCCTCCAATACGCTCCTGGCCCATCACCGCGCGATGCCCCTACTCACCGCCCTGACTTCCAGCCGCAGCGCTCACCATCTCCTCGGCGGCGATCGCCGTCCCCCATGCGTCGCCGGCCCGGACCCTCCGACCAGGAAAACTAAACGCCGCAGTTCAAGAGGCAAGAACTGCGCCATCTCCGAACTGTCCAAGCCCTCACTCCTCCCCAACTAACGTGGTCGCCATAACTGTTGAAGGTGTTCGTACTTTTGCCCTTGTGGACACCGGCGCCGCCGTTTCTGTCATAGCCGCTAATCTCTGCCGTGTATTACGAAAGGTAACGACGCCGCTTTCGGGACTGTCGCTCCACACCGCAAGCGCGCAGCAAGTGACGCCTCTCGCAGCCTGCACTGCAAGAGTGGTCATTGAAGGCAATCTGTACATCGTTGAGTTCATTGTCCTTTCTGCCTGTTCGCATGACGTCATCCTCGGGTGGGACTTCCTATCCCGCCATAATGCCGTCATCGACTGCGCAGGCGCCGAAGTTGAGTTTTCCCCATTGTGTGACGCCCCATTACTTGACGCTCTTCATCAGCCGCCCAAGCTGCTCGTTCGTGAGGATACCGACATTCCGCCTGGCACTTTCGCACTGGTCCCTGTTTCCTGCAACGCCCACACCGACGCTACAGTCTTTTTCACGCCGTCCGATGTCTTCACGAGTCGTAGAGCTCTGCCGCTACCTTTCGCAACGATTGACATCGCCGCCGGCAGCAGCAATATATTCGTCTTGAATCCGCTCTCTGCACCTGTCACGCTGCTTGCAGGCGAATGTCTCGGCCGCGTGGAAGATCTCGACTCTTCGTCTTTGGTTGACGTCCCGGATGACTGCTGCGACCCACCAAATGCCCTGTCGGCACTCGGGGAGTCATCCAGTGATATATTTTCCAGTGCCATCGCCGATACCCTCACCCCTGCCGAACACGCTGACCTACTTGCTCTTCTGCACGAGTTCCGGAATTCTTTCGATGTGTCGCAACCTCAACTGGGCCGCACGTCGCAAGTACAACATTACGTCGACACCGGTTTACACCAGCCGCTGCGTCAAAGACCATACCACGTCTCCGCTGAAGAGCGCCGCGTCATTAACAACCAAGTCGAAGACATGCTTCGTAGAGACGTTATTCGACCATCGCACAGTCCCTGGGCGTCTCCTGTCGCACTGGTGCGTAAGAAAGATGGATCTATCCGGTTTTGCGTGGACTACCGTCGTTTGAATAAGATAACCCGCAAGGACGTCTATCCTTTGCCGCGCATTGACGACGCCATTGACACCCTTCACGGAGCAGAATTCTTCTCGTCACTGGACTTGCGGTCTGGCTATTGGCAAGTTCCTATGGCTGAAGCCGATCGCCAGAAGACTGCGTTTATTACACCTGATGGCCTATACGAGTTTAACGTCATGCCCTTTGGACTTTGTAACGCGCCTGCTACGTTTGAACGACTTATGGATAATACACTACGTGGTCTAAAGTGGTCTATGTGCCTGTGTTACCTCGACGATGTCGTGGTTTTCTCCCATGATTTCCCTACACACCTCCGTCGCCTCAGGCACGTTTTGACTTGTCTGACCAACGCTGGCCTTCAGCTTAACCTCAAGAAATGCCGCTTCGCTGCCCGGGAGCTCGTCATCTTAGGCCACATCGTGTCCAAACAGGGCGTATTACCTGACCCTGCAAAACTTCGTGCAGTCGCGGAATTCCCTAAGCCCACGACCATGAAGGAACTTCGAAGTTTTGTAGGTCTATGCTCCTATTTCCGGCGCTTTGTTCGCAATTTTGCATCCATCATGTCACCGTTAACCCAGCTTCTTCGCGGCGACGTGAACCTCTCCTCCTGGTCCTCTGCATGTGACGTAGCCTTCGCTACACTGCGCCGCCTGCTCACTTCCCCACCTATTCTTCGTCACTTCGATCCGACGGCTCCTACCGAAGTACACACAGACGCCAGCGGGGTCGGGCTTGGCGCTGTCCTCGCTCAACGAAAGCCCGGCTATTCCGAATACGTCGTCGCCTACGCTAGTCGCACGCTGACGAAAGCCGAAACGAATTACAGCGTGACTGAAAAAGAGTGTTTGGCTCTGGTGTGGGCGCTTGGAAAGTTCCGGCCGTACTTATACGGCCGCCCGTTCGATCTAGTAACCGATCACCACGCGCTTTGCTGGCTCGCCACGTTGAAGGACCCTTCTGGCCGCCTAGCGCGATGGGCACTTCGCATCCAGGAGTACGACATTCGCGTCGTATACCGCTGCGGACGCAAACACTCTGACGCTGACGCCCTCTCCCGCTCACCTTTACCGCCAGATCCAGCGTGCGCAACCACATGCGTCCACCCCTTGTCATCTCTCGATCTCGACTCCATTGCCACCGAACAACGTCGTGACCCGTGGATCGCTTCTCTTCTTGATTATCTATGTGGAACATCCACCATTCCTGTATCTCGATCCCTCCGTCGTCAAGCTTCCCATTTCACCATCCGCGATCAACTGCTTCATCGCCGCAACTACGCTGCCGATGGCCGCCGATGGCTACTGGTCATTCCACGCAGCTTGCGATCACAAGTATGCGCCTCTCTTCACGACGATCCGCAATGTGGCCATGCCGGGGTGTTCAAGACATACGAGCGCCTTCGCCATCGCTATTACTGACGCGGCATGTACAATTTTGTGCGGAAATTCGTGCAGTGCTGTCCTGACTGCCAACGACGCAAATCGACACCTTTACGTGCGACCGGCGCATTGCAGCCGCTTCCATGCCCTGCCAAGCCATTTGATCGCGTCGGCGTTGACCTCTACGGTCCCCTTCCAATGACCGCAGATGGCAACCGGTGGATTATCGTGGCTGTCGACCACCTGACACGCTACGCCGAAACTGCCGCTTTGCCTAGCGCTACCGCTCGGGATGTCGCCTCTTTCATTTTACGTCACTTTATCCTTCGACATGGCGCCCCTCGAGAGCTCCTTAGTGACAGAGGCCGCGCTTTTCTCTCCGAGGTCGTCGAAGCTCTGCTCTCGGAATGCCACGTCATTCATCGGACAACCACAGCATACCACCCGCAGACTAACGGGCTCACGGAACGGTTTAACCGCACCCTGGGTGATATGCTCTCGATGTACGTCGCATCTGACCATACCAACTGGGACCGTGTTCTCCCTGATGTAACATTCGCATACAACACCGCGATACAAACAACTACCGGATTTCAGCCTTTCTTTCTCCTTTACGGACGCGAGCCTTCACATACTATTGACACCCTACTTCCCTACCGTCCTGATGCTTCCGAGTGTCCACCTGTCTCCGAAGCTGCTCGACAAGCCGAAGAGTGCCGCCAGCTCGCCCGCACGTTTACCTCGCAAGAGCAGCAGCGACAGAAAGAAAACCGCAGCACTTCACTTCCAGACCCTAGCTATGCCCCAGGGTCTCTCGTATGGCTCTCTGTCCCATACCAGACTCCGGGACTCTCCTCGAAGCTCGTTCCAAGGTACGAGGGCCCTTACACCATCTTGGAGAAAACCTCTCCAGTTAATTTTCTTATCGAGCCAGTTTCTCGATCGGATGACATGCGCCGGCGTGGACGTGACATCGTCCATGTTTCCCGCCTCAAGCCGTACCATGAGCCTCTACCTGAAACTTCTTAGGTCGCCAGGATGGCTCCTTTTTCAGCGGGGGCGATTGTGAAGAAGAAGATGCGCCTCCATCCAGCAGCATCGCCAACGCTCGGCTCGCTCGGCTCGTGTTTCGGATCGCCGCTGTGCCTCTGGACGCTTCTTCTCGCTTGCTTGCCGCTGACGACCATTACGTCTTTCAACGACCAATAAACCTCTTCACAATAAATATATATATATATATCGTGCAGGCTGGGCCGCCCTATACCGCGACAACAAAGCAGGGTTTCATAACATTTTGGAAGTATTACCGTCAAGTTTAAACAGCACAGCCACATTTCACCTACTCTTCATCTCAGCATTCCATCTGCAAACTTCACAGACTCAGTTTGGCGTTGTAAATACGATGGTTATGAAGAACCTGCTATGACTCTAGTGCCTTAAATTTTCACTTATTAAGCAAAACATGTGGCTGACAAAGCAGCGTACTTCGCAGATGTCTTCAGAATAAGCTGAGTGCCAATTTCTTTACTGTTAGAGCCCTCTAATATAAAGTCTTTCTAAAGAAGAAGACCAAGTTCAATCGATTAATATTTATGGAAACCACACTGAGCCGGTTGTATATACTATAAGATTATAAATGGCTACGAATTTATATACTAGGTGTCGTTCCTTGGCCTCCTACTTTCCCCAGCTTGGGTGGGGGGTGGACGGGAAAGCGGTGAAGTGGCCATTTACTCCTCCCCTCCGCCCTCTCCAAGTAAATAGCCTATGTAAACTGTGTAAGTTTAAAATTTCTTTGAAAAAATGTGGGTGATTATAACATTAAACTACCCGCATTGTTTACTTCCGTGTAGGTCGTTAGTTGTTAATGAATGGTCGAAATTTTCAGGGTCATGCTCACAGCACCTGCTCGTAACACGACGCAATAAATGACGCGTAAGTGATCCACCGCGTAATTACCATTTACGTATGACTACCTAATAATAATAATAAACTGTTTTCAATACGGGCTATGATGGTCATTGGTTCTTCGCTATTCGTCAAACGTTTTCGGTGTGCCATCAATTCGCCTCCTTGTTACGCGATGTCACAAGTCTGCGGAAACTCGTGGCGTTAAAATGAAATGTGCACAATAAGTGGCGCATTGCTGTGCTGAACAATAACTAAATTTTTTTGGAATAGCCAGACAATGTCTCATTCTGAACGTAATTCAAGAAGGCTGCGCGCCAATCACATGGGCAGCCGCTACTTATAGCAGCGGGCGAGATGGATTCATATGTGTATAAGAGACACTTTCAGTTGTAGTATAACGATGTTGAACTGTTTTTGCGCGTATACAACTCTCTGTTGGCTCATTGTTGCTGACAGAGAGGTAGAAAGAAAAATAAACATTATTAGGAACAGACAGAATCCTTTGCAGGTGCGCAGCCTTCTTAGTCCAAAAAACCGTGCACGCTGATCATCTCCCTGGCGAGGTAGATCAAGTTACGGGGCAAACTTGAAAGCTGGGCTTCTCAATGTGCTCGAGTCCACTGCCTTGTTACAAGCCGCCACGATCGCTGCAGCCTACCATATGATAAGCCGAGTGAAGCAGGCTAATCGGAGACTATAGTGGGAATCCTTTTTAGCTCTCCTGGCTCGGCAAAACTAAATTGTTCGACATTTCTGCACGCTCATCAACTCACAGCAACTTGGATATGGAGCAGTGGCGATGCTACTCGATTTCATAGAAAGAAACTAAATTTCCTGAAAAATGAGAGCGTTTGATCGGGCTATAAAACATTTACTGGTTCCCGCCCGTATTTGCGTCGCTGATTACTAAATTTTAGACCAAACAGAACAAAATAAAATCATGACATATTGCTGTAATGTTATATAACCCCTGCTGAATGATAGCCTCCTCTCTACAATACTCGAGCGCAAGGCCTACAGTGCTTACAGTGCGTGGTCATGACACATGGAGGACAGTGGTCACAGCAGAAACGTAGGACCAATTTCACTTCATAATTACGTTATTGCTGCGTTCAAGTAGACCTTTGCCTGATTTGTTATTTTCCCAGTCTGCAGCCGACAATCACCACTCTCGAAAGTGGGCGGGCTCCGCCCCCCTAACTTTTCTCAATGGGGGGCTAGCGCCCCCTTGCCCCCCCCCCCCCTCCCCGGTAGATACGCCTATGGCAAGGTACGTGACGTGGCTGATGATAAAGGATTGTACGAGCACTCTAAAAAAAAAATTGAGTGATCCTCTCTCCTCTAAGGGAGAAACGGCGATGTCTCCAATGTTCATCTTCAAATGGAGGAACTTTCCTCCCTTTTCAATAGAGAAACCGTTCCTCCCCCGTCAAAATCAAGATGGCTGACGCCAAGCCAGTGAAGCGAGCAATAGATTTAGGCCTTGCGAGTGCATCGATTCTCGACTGATAAAGAGTATGCGGCACTGGTAATCAGAAAAAAAAACGGTCCCGCTGAGCTTAATATGGAACAATAAGACAATAAAGTCAAGCAGAGAAACCTGTAGTGATGAAAACCTCGTGAAACGGAACGACGGAACTCGTACGTTTCGCTCGGCCAACGACACGGCGTTCACTTTAAAAGAGACGGATACTGCAAACGGGCCCTCACCCGGAGACTGTACGTTAGGCTTGCTGTCTTTATTTGTCGAAGCATCACACGGTGTAGCGACGTTATCCACGCGTTTGTGCCTCCAAAATGTACATTCTGTAGCATCAAAACAATCCCGGCGCAGCAGAGCATAGTTTCGATAGATAGATGTCCAACTTCATATAAGTAGGTGGAGCTTTGAGAGCGCCGCGGCCGTGAAGTAGGTGGTAGCTGGCGCCATCTAGACGGATTAAACAATACTAAAAAAAGTTGTTTCTGACTGAGGCGGCGTACGTTGATACTGCACACGGCATTTCGGGGAGGTAGGCCCATTCATGGATTACTCAAGGACACCGGAAAGTTGATACAGCTTTTATTAATACGCACACGTTCACTAGGCAGACACATAGCACACACATTGAATTCAATACATACACAATTCATTCGCATGTACAGAACCTACAACATGAACAATTCACTACAGGCGCATACGTACAGACGTTTACACATACCCCTCTATGAAGCGCTGGCCCTTATACAGTCACTGAATTACAGTGGACCATGGTGGCACAAGCGATGCGTCATTTCAACTCTTTACGATTTGATGGCTGCGTCACAATATACGCCGACATTTCAAATAGTAGCTATGGCTTAGCCAAGTGCACCAGTTAATATAAAGCCGCATAATAATGAACAATATAATTACAGAGTTGATTAAGTTAGTGCGAAAACGACCATAGTGAGAACCGTTCATACCATTCCGACGACATTTTGGAGTAGCGCCATCTTCCGACAGCGGCCAGAGATGAAATTTCTCTCTCTTTCTTTATTTTCAATAGTGACTGTGGGAGGGCGCAACATCGGCAGCATGCAGTTCAGATTCTGTCGCCTTCGTCGCGTCGACGGCGTCGACTTCGTTGAGTGGTTTGGCGTTGACATCTGTTCACATTCTATTTATGCGTTGACCACAAGTATGACGATGGGCCATGGATTCGTTCAACTGCTAGCCCTTCAATGACAATGCTTCTGATGCGGTACGGCCGTCTCCTTTGTGTATATACGTACGTTACAACGCGGGTCGCGCGAAGAAACAAGACAAGATGGCCTCGCACCGGACGGTGGTCTTTCGAGGGCGATGTCAGTGGCTCTTGGCGTCGCGGCAGCTCGATTACTTGAGTAGGGAAACTGGGGCTAAACCGCGCAAATTATGGAAAAGAACGCTACCCACACTACGTGTTCTGTAATATTTCAGTACGCTGTACCTACATGCTGCTCTGCTACTGTTACGTCACGGTATTCGCCTGGCGCGTGAAATTGCGGTCGTTGTGCGACAACTGTGTAGTTGTCGTTGTAGCGGTGGTTATTCTTGCGTTGGATTTGGAATACTCTTTTCACAAAGGTGACTGAGAGTGTTATTGATTACCTACTGTGCACAGCTGTCATTAGAAGTGCATTTTGTGTTGAGTTTCGCATGCCAAAGCAAAATCCTGAGAACGAGAGATACATACTGCACACGTGCATAAGTCCGTCCTAATTCTCAGTGATGACATGTGTAATCCAAAACGCATGTGATTGAAAATTTTGGCTTAATTAACAGAAGTCATTGACCTATTCTTCAGATATGTGCAATTATGATGCAGGTTAACGTTAAAATGCGGCCACGGCGGCCGCATTTCGGTGGGGGCGAAAGGCAAAGAACACCCATGTGCTTATGTTCGGGCGCACGTTAAAGAACCCCAGTTGATCGTTAATCCGTAGTCCCACACTATGGCGTGCCTCATAATCATAGGCTGGTGTCGACACGTAAAACTCCAGCAATTATATATTATCGTACTTTCACGCATGCACTGTCCAGTGGTATCACGTTTGCTAAAATGTTGAAAAAATTAACTTTCATGCTTCTGTATAGTGCTCTTTGTATTGATAAGTGCTATAAGTGCTGTGCAAAACTCGGAACGCGTGCTCTTGCCAAGTATGTTAACGCCGAAAAAAATCAAATTATTGGTGTACAGTTTGTGTTCATTAAAGCAAGACTGTTTTGTGAAGAGGGACTTACTGTATTTATGACAAGGAGATCGTGCGCAAACGTATACAAACAACACGAGACGCACGAAAGTATGCGGCGCGTCGCGCACATGCCGAGCGACTCAAGAAAAAGAAAAAAAAAAAAACGCCAGACACATTACTCAACACATAGAACGAAAACAATGAACGTCACTCGTGTATTGTTTGCATCAGTCGTAGGTACAAGTAATTGCACGCCACTGGCTGAGGTTGGGTAGCACTGGGTAGTCTGAGGCTGCCGAGTGAGCGCGAAAGGGCGGGCACTCTCCTCCATAGAGTTAATATACTGACTGTAGAGGAAAAGCTCCCCATAGGGCCCGTGCATTGAAACCTATAACCACATGGGTTCCGCCATGATGGAACAAAACGAACGTTGCCAGACCCTCAGACGCTGGCTATATTTGACGGTAGTAATCAGTTTTAATCTACCAACCTGAGCCAGCTGCGCGCTGTTCAGGGAACATCAGCTGTGTTTTGATGCGTGAAGCCGTGTGTTAGTGTAGCGTTGTCTGTGCAGCTGGCCCGATTAATAATAGTTAACTTTCCACCTGTTTGTGCATGGTTTGTACTAGGCACGCCCTACCAATAATGCATAACGAACAAAGTTTCTGCGTTCGCTGGCACAAGGGTCACTCGACAGATTCGCAGCTCGAAGCAAAGTGCGTAGGCCGTGGTCGCGCGGTGCTTCGACTTGCAATGACGAGACACCTGTATCAACGTTCTTTTTGAGCTCATTGCGGCCGTACTTCAGCGCAGAGTGCCATAAGCAGAACAATGTCGATTGCAGCATGCAGCGGCGAATGTGAGTGAGACGTCACCCGAAAGCTTCAATCAGAACTAAAGATACACGGCACACCAAATTTTATCGCCGTTAAAAAGACTAAAAAAAAAAACTTCGGTTGCACCTAGTTGGTACATAACTTTCAGTGCTTGTCTCATCTCTTTTTTGCCGTCCGTCCTGGTTTGCACTGAAGTTTTCAGCTTGAAAGAAAAGAGGGCTGTCACATGAAGTAGAGTGGAACGTGGCAACAGAAAACGCACACAACGGGACACTATGTCAACTACGAGATACACGACGTAAACGACGTTTCAGGGGCTTTAACACGACGCGGAAACCGGCGCAATCGGCCGCGAGCGCACTCTCGAGTGTTGGTGTTTATATGGTGACGCCATCTAGTAAACCAGCCTGCAAACGCTCCTTTTCGTGCACAGTAAATTTCATAAATAAACGTCGTATTCTGTCGTAAAAGTATTCAAAATAAACACAAAACAATATCCGCTCGTTTTTAATTGTGCAAATGCTTCTTTAGGATTGATATGTGATGGCAAGAATGACGACGTTCCAAGATGTCAGCGTTCTTATGGTTAGCGGTCTCACGGCCCCGCTTTTCCTCTAGAGTCAGTGGGGCTCTTCGATTTTCCACTTCTGGCTACCCGCTCGTTTTTCTCGGGTTGCTCCGACCCCCCCCCCCCCCCGCAGTGCACTTCCGGTTGGCGTTCGTTTTTCTGGGGTTGGACGGTTCTGGCGACCCGCGGGGAGCCCGAGGGTCGCCAGAACCTTCCAGGACAATTTAGTCGTGGAAGCTCTCTGGAAGGTTTCGGGCTAGCAGACGCCGAAAAGAGACGATACGCGCTCGCCGCCATCTTTGTGAGGACTCGACGGATTGCAATGCGGACGCTTGCGGCTACACCTTTGCTTGTCCTTACGCTCGGGCCGCTCGGCGCTGTTCCGCCGTGCGAGATGGCGCGATTACGAGTGGCGGCGAGCATTTGGAGCTAATGTTTATTGCTTTTCTTATGTGTCCCGTGAAGTTTGCTTCCGTGAACAACGCGGCGAACTGTCGCGTTCTAACCATTCAAACTGCGTCGGGCACATGTCCCAAAAGTTATGTACACGTTCGTACGAACGCATGGAGACCCCTTTCGAGTTTATTTTTTCGTAGTAGTATTCGATTGTGGTGTCGTGTGTGCTTTATGTGCATTTAGCTGAGACGATTGTGGTCGAACTACCTATTTCGCTCCGTCGTATGTTTGCGTGCGTGAACCCCGTCAGAACTTAACTATTTCAACTAGGTCTTCGATGTTGATAAAATGCACTGATCGAATAAAAGCGATCGCGACATTGTTTTTTGTGTGATCCTCGTTGGTCGCGAACGGCGTGCGAGCGTACTTCGATCTACGGGCCAGTATATGAGGTAATATATGTTATGCTACGACGCGTCGATGTGAAAAAACGAAGATGAATTCAGAAATGTATACATCCTTTTGTTGCTCATTTCATCGTCGGCTTTGTCTTTTTCCACCTCTTAGTAATAATTCCATGCAGTATGTACGCGGTTATTACCTAGTAGCTCAAATAAAAGCTGAGCTAGTACATGAGATTTTTGGAGTGCGACTTAGGACTGGAAAAGAGGCTCAGGCAACATCTGCCAAAACGAGTCGAAGACGCGTCACACAGAAGTTTATTTTCGATATAACGAGCACTCGTGGTACCCATACCGCCGCATGTTTCAAGTTATGACAAAACGCAAGCTGGTCAACGCGTGTGTGCGACGTAGTACGCGATAGATCCTCGAGCTCTTTTGGGGACACGATCACTTTCGCGAGATTTTCGGGTCGTGTTGTGCAGCGACTGTTACACGTACTAAGCAGGCGTGAGCTGATTAAGCCGTTAGCGGCGCGGTAGCTCACCTTGCATCGCTTTCGTGGCGCCGTGCGCCAGCTGGCTGTTTTGTTCGCGGACGGGGCGAGTTGCGCACGATTTTGCGAACGTACGTGATCGTATCCCAAGTCCGTATGCTCGAGAATATCACTTCAGCTCTTCAGCAAACCTAGCCATATTTTCAAGCGGGCAATGCAGAAAAACCAACGCGCACGCGGCGCAAAGTTTCGTTTGCTGCCACGGCGGTAGCGTTTGTTTACATTTACGCTGGCTGTCCCAGCGTTCGATTTTGTAATCTTGGGGCAGCTTCGGGTTGTCTCGGGCTTCCCACACATGTGACCAAGACGCTGCTTCCTGTCCCGACCGGAACTTGCTGCTGACCCTCTGGCTATCTCTGGCTGCCAGAGAACTGCCAGAAGTCCGAAAATCGAAGAGCCCCAGTATATCAAGTCTATGCTCTCCTCAGCACGGAATCACGACGTAACTCGGCGTGCGCATCCGCGCGCGCAAGTCCACGTGGTTGAGGAGAAAAATTTCTCTGTTGGCGCTTGCCGCAAGAGGGCGCGACGAGTAAAGCATCCGCAAAGAAGAAAGTCGCTGCTCCGAAGGATGAATGGAGCCCGTTGCTCCATTCTCACTCCCTTTTCTTTGGAGTAAGCCTGATTAGGCTCTCCTCTCTCATGCCTGCTTTCTGGGACGAGACCCGTTTGAGGAGTCGCGTGGTCGCGTCGCGTTGGCCGCCTTCGCCGTAAGACGGGCGATGATTTCGCCGTTTCTTCCGTGCTTCTCGATGACCATGCCTAGGATCCTGATTTTACCGACTTCTGGGGTAACGTTGCCAGATTTGGTTATAATTCGGATCTTTTCGTATTCGCGTTTTCTGGTCTTGCCTCTGACGTTGTGGGTAAGTGGGAGTATTAGGAGCTCCGATTTGCTCGGCGAACATCTCAGTCCGGTGCCCTCCAACCGGTCTTCTATCGCGTCGACGGCGGTTTGCAGCGCGCACTCGATGTGGGCGTCGCTGCCACCGGTCACCCACAGCGTGATATCGTCCGCGTAGTTGGTGTGCCTGACGTGTTCGACATCCGCGAGCTTCTCTGGCACTCCGATAATTACCAGGTTGAACAGCATCGGCGAGATGACCGACCCCTGCGGTGTGCCAGTGCTCCCGCGCTTCTTCTCTTGCGTTTGTAGGTCGCCTGCTCGCAGCTCGGCGGTTCTGTCCGTGAGGAAGTCCTTAATGTAGTTGTAGGATCTTTCACTCATGTTGAGTTTTGAGACTTGGGACAGGATCGCCGAGCGTTTCACCTTGTCGAAGGCGCTCTGCAGGTCGAGCCCCAGGATTGCCTTGTCGCGGGCGCTGCCATCGCCGTCGATGATTTCGTCTTTGAGCTGCAACATCGCGTCCTGCGTGCGCAGGTGATGTCTGATGCCGATTACCGTGGCCGGGTACAGCCCTTCTCGTTCCAGCTAATCTTGCCACCTGTTGAGCAGCACGTGCCCCAGCGCCTTGCTCACGCAGGACGGGAGCGAGATGGGCCGGAGGTTATCCGTGTCCGGTGGCTTCCCCGGCTTAGGAATCAGAATGGCATTGGCTGTCTTCCACTGCTTCGGCAGCTCGCCCGCTCTCCAGCACTTGTTGAAGTACTTTGCTAGGTTCTCAATCGAGCCGTCGTCGAGGTTCTTGAGCGCCTTGTTGGTGACGAGGTCCGGGCCGGCCGCCGACCGGCTGTTGAGGTCGTGCAGGGCCGCGCGGACCTCCTCGACGTCGATATCACGATCGAGGTTCGCGTTGGGTAGGCCGCCGTATGGTGCGTGCTGTTCGGTGGGTGTAGTTGGCAGGTATTTGTCGTTGATGCGCCTGGTGACTTCATCGGCGCCGTGTACCGAGACCGCCCGATGTATGAGCTTGGCCAGTCTGTCCCTTTGGTGTAACTTGGTCTTGGTTTCGTCAAGCAGATGCCGCAGCAGGTTCCGCGTCTTCCCGCTGTGCATCTGCCCGTCTGCTGCGTTGCAGGTCTCGTTCCACTGTTGCGCGGACAGCGCGCGGCAGTGATCTTCGATCGCTCGGTTGAGCTCCGCCACCTGCTTTCTGAGTCTGCGGTTGAGCCGCTGTTTCTTCCATCGATTGAGTATCGACTGTTCGGCCTCGATGAGATGCGCTAGCCGGCTGTCTACTTTGTCTATCTCCGGGTCCGTTTAATTCCTTTGGTAGCGTCGCGTACGTTCTTGGTGATTTCGGCCGTCCACGAGTTGATGTCTTCGATCTCGTCGTCACCGTCTTCCCTCTGGTTTCTTGCGTGTCGGAAGGCATCCCAGTCTATCCATCTGTGTGTTCTGTTGCTGGCGTCGTTGTGTTCCGGTATGCCGATTTCCACGATGTAGTGGTCGCTGCCGAGGTCGGCCCCCGTGTTTCTCCTGGTGATCGCCTCCCGGACGTCGTTCTTGAGAAACGTGAGGTCCGGAGTGGTGTCGCGGGACACGGAGTTACCGATTCTCGTCGCATGCGTCTGGTCCGTGATGAGGGTGAACTCGAGTTCCGTGGTGTCTTGGTACAGGTCGCGGCCCTTTGCTGTGTACTGGTTGTAGCCCCAGGCTGGGTTCATCGCGTTGAAGTCACCGCACGCGATCAGCGTGTTGCGGCCCGCCGCGGTGCTGACTCTGTGCAGTAATGTCTTGAATCTCTCTTTTCTCTTCGAGGGGTTGCTGTAGGCGATCAGCAGAAATATGCCTCATTTTCTCTTCTTGCCCGGGATGATTTCGGTGAGTGTGTGCTCGATCTTGATATTGTTGTGGAGCTCGTGTTCGACGAACGTGAGTCCCTTCCTGACCAGGGTGCCCAGGCCTCTGCCGTCGGGCGGGCCCTTGTGCACTCTGCAGCCGGGGAGTGACGGTGCGTCGGTGAGTGTCTCTTGTAGTAGTATCACGTCCGGTTTGAGCGCGGCGCGTGCACTGTGCTGCTGGATGACTGCCTTCTTCCAACGTCGCGACAGTTCCACTGCCACACTGTTATGCCTGTTGCTGCTGCTGCCTTGGCGGCCATAATTGCGTTGACGCGTATAAGGTTCCTTGGTTGGGTGGATGTAGCGCGATGAGGGGCGCAAACGTCAGGTGGCTCACGATCGGCTGTAGGGTCCTTTCGATGTAGGCAAATCTGTTTATGTTCTCGGCTTGGCAGGTATCTACTGTTTGTTTCATTGCTGTCACTGCTGCGATGTTCGCCGTGATTATCTCTTCGAGTTTGATAAATCTCGCTTCAAATCTGGCTTCGAGGTTGTCGTTGCAATCGTTTTCTTTTTGCTTGGGTGTGGCCTCGATGGCTCGCTTCTTCAGTGCCTGTTTTTCTACGGCTGCCTCCTGGTTCTTCGTGCTTGTTTCCTCGATCTCACTTGAGCTTGGCGTGGGTCTCTGTGGAGACTCTTGTTGCATAGCAGCAGCTTACGGGTCTCGGCAATCTCTCTCGAGAGGTTGTTGATGGTTTTTCGCAGCGCCGAGTTTCCTTGCCTTAAGGTCTCGTTGGCTTCTCGCACCTTGTTCATATTGTAGCGGGGTTGCAGCTATGACTGTGGGGAGGTGTGCGAAGAAGAGGCAGACGACGTGTCGGTGTTCTGAGAATACACAACCGCCATCTTGACTGCTGGACTATTCCATATTGTAAATAAGTTAAATATATTCGTAACATTTTGGTGGAGGTGCTGGGTACGTCTTTCTTCGTCTTTCTTCGTGGCTTCGGTGATTTTCTGCGCGTTCCTTGTATTGTTCCCTTTCGCTGCGTCGACCCAGCCTACTCGCTCATGTGATGGGGACCTTTTCTTGCTGAGGCTTCTCTTGCTGCTGTCTCTGGATTTTGGCGCGCGATTCTTCGATGTGGTCCTTGACTTTTTCACACCTGAAGGCTTGTCGAGTGGCGGGAAATCGCTTTCCGACAGCAGCTTGAGTTCGGCCTGTCACCGCACCCAATGTCGCTTGCGCACAGCGTAGGGTATCGTGTATTTTGCCTTGCCCGTTCGGTCTCCGGTCGAGTGTTCGCCCGCGCACAGCTTACATTTTGGGATACAGCTATGGTCTTCCTTGGGGTTCGCGAGCCCGCAGGCCAGGCACGTCTTGATTGTGGGGGTCGGGTACACGTCCTTACGGTGTCCCACTCGGCCGCACTGCTGGCAAACGTCGATCTGTTTCCTGTAGAGGTGGCAAGGTATCAGGGTGACTCCGTATCGGACGAAGTTCGGTACCTTGGATCCCTGGGACACCACGATCGCGGAGGTCGTGCTGCCGATCCTCTTTGCGGCCACTGCTAGCGTGTTCCTCTCGTTGACATCATTTCTATTGAGCTTATGGGCGATGGCGTCGCTGGGGATGCCTCTGATGACGCCTTTTACGGTGTCGTGAGGTACAGTGAGACATGCGCTGACTTCGTAGGGTTTGCCTTGAATAGAGTTTTGCTGGATTCTAGCGTACCTTGCCGCGTTGTCTTCGTTCGGTGTACTGACAACCATAATATTCTGCGGCGTGTTGGGGCAGATGGTGTCCGCAGCGCTTTCCTCGCTCGTGATCTTGGCCGCGGCGAGTATGGCCGTGGCGACGGTGGTGGTGCCGGTCTTTACGATGTCCAGTCCCCCGCTGGGTCTGCCGACTATCTTGCTTTCTTCCAGCGGCATGGCTGGCATGCGTGCGGCCTTGATCAGCCGAGGGTCTCACGTTTTTGTTGAACTTAGATTTCGGGCTTGCTTGACTCCCGCCTGATCCGTCGGGCATGCCGCTGGCGGTAGCCCGCCGGCGCAGCCTCGACATACGCTCCCTGGCGAGCGTCCATCCGGCCTCGTTGTGGCATTCCTCTGGTGTTATTTCTTCTCCTTGAATTGAACGCACATTTCGTTGTCCACGATCGCTGTTGTCCGAGCGGACGCCTCCATCTCAAAGCTGACGAGCGGCCGCTACTGAGGAGTACGGCAGACGGCGACTGGCGCGACGGTGCCAGGCCCAGCGCCCGCGGAGCACGCCTAGGCCTAGCAGTCCTTCGCACGGCGGTGGTGAAAGAAGTCCCGAAATTTGACAAAAAGGCGTACCTCTGGGGCCAGCTGGTATCACTCGATGCCTCTCGTCATCACGGAAAACTTGGTTCGAGGTAATTGGCACTGCGTAATTGGTCAGCAATGGCGGAGACGACGTCTGCTCGCCTCGGCGATCTCAGCGCTTCCCGAACAGCGGCAAGCACTCGCAGTGGTGCAACACGCAGTCCAGTCATCACCGTGGACAAGCGTGCAGTGCTGTCAAACCGTATGCGCGCGCCTGTCCATTGTGATTATTGGACGGTGCACACTACATGCTTGCCGCTGTTCGGGTTTCATTTGACGCCGATAGTACAGCCACAACCGGGAACCTGTAGCAGATGAAAACTTTCCATAAGTGCTGGAAATGAATTCGCGGGACGAAAAAATGTTTTTTTTGCATCGTGTAGAAGAAGGATTTTTCGAGGTACAGGGCACTTGTTTTCGCACTTCTGCAAGATATCTATCGCAAGGCCTTTTGGAAACGCGAGCGACGCTCGCTCTGAATACGATCGAGTGTGATCAATTGAGCGTATCAAACGCTCGTGGCATTTTCAACACGCTTGTTCATTGTCACCGTACTATCGTCAACCGATAACGCGATTTCCGAAAGATATACGTTGTTAGGGGAATGAAAAGCCTCACGAACTTTCATAACTTGATGTCGACGCGTATGATTGCTAACTATGGTGACGTAAGAGCATTCGACGTGCCTAACTACGAATTAACGCTGGAAACAGTCTTAAAGGGGCCCTGCAACACTTTTTCAGCATGGCCAGAAAACGCTGCCGATTGGCAGTTGAGGCTCCTGATAACAAGTGAGCCAAACCTTATAGCATAGCACGGGACCTAGAATTAAAACTAATTCTCAAGGTCAGCTAGAAATCGCTCGCTCTTCTTTCGACAAACGGTGCCATAAACCAAATCACTGCGCCATAATCCAAAGTCCACAGCCATTCGCTGATTTGAAAATCGTAAGCTGCAAAGTTACCGCTGCCGCCGCGGGATGCCGCGACGTGTCCGCGCGCTGGCTCGCCGTTACACTGAAAGGAGCCGCGCTTTTCAAAAAAAAAAAACAAAAAAGAGAGCTCAGAGTCATGACGCGCGCTGACGAACGGCTTCCTGCCCCTTGTCATCCCCCCCCCCCCACCCGCGTGGCTTTCAGCTCGAGAAAAACTTGGCAGTGGGCTAGTTGGATAAACATTATCGATGATATTTGCGCAAACTTTACAAAAAGTGACTGGGGACAGAGAAAAACTTTACGATGTCCAGTCTTTAAGCGCTTCCTCCTTTCGTACACTCTAAGCCAAAAGAGAGCAACGGGGGGTATAGGGGTTCCTCCTGTTGAGGGAGTAAGTGCATTGCCACTCCCATTACTCTCCGAAAAGGAGCAACGGCAAGGGGATGAACCGTTGCTCTCCTTTCATTTGCTCCTTGAGGGGATGAACGGTTAGTCCGCCCAGTTTGCTCCTTGTGGACAAACTCTTACTCCTTCCTGATGCTCCTCAAGGGAGCAACAGATGCTCCTTCCCGTTACTCCTTAGTTTCTACTTGGGTAAAAGAAATCATTTTTTATTACTTCTAGAGCACATTGAGGTTTATACATACATTTGTTTGGATGTACAGGGTCGACCACATCTAAGCTGAACACCTCATTAGTATTCAAGACCTCATTGAAGCTGTTGTTTAATACATAATTCGGAAAATCATTACTGTGTTTGTCGACACCATGATTAGACGTTCTATAACGGGCATTGCACTCGTGAAGTATAAGAAGCGTTCTAGTTTTACCGGTTTGAATACTAATGAGGTGTTCAGCTTACATGTGGTCGACCCTGTACAAACGACATACAGACATCTCATTCAGAAATAATTTAAGAAAATTTGCAACAAACACACAGAATTCGAACTCGCGACCACTTAACCGCCATGCGCGTACGCTAGCACTACGCCCACACACGCTACGGCGCCGTCTGAAAGGAAACGGGGTTATGTAGGTACCGACGGTCGTTGCGCGTTCTGACACGTTAGTGAAATGAGCATAGGCGTGCAGAACCAGTGGTGATGTTCGAAAGAGAATAGAAAGTAACAATGTAAACATCTGAAAACGTCAAGGTAATGAGTCTCTCGCGAAAACACAGGCTTTGCCAGTGCTCCCCTTTGCGCCAGTTAAAAGGCCAGTAATTTCTTTTATTATTTTTCGCCCGGATGTGTGTTTTCTTCTTCTTTATTATCATTCTTCTTATATATTAGTATAAATATAATAATAATAATAATAATAATAATATTATTTTCTTTGCGGAAGAGTCGCCCCTTTGAAAAGACAACACCGCCCGAGCTGATACGTCCATTTGCTCTGAGATTAAACACAAGTCAAACTACCGGGACGATTGCGATAGCTGCCCTCCCGCCAAAATCAGCCAGTGACAAGGTAGAGATGACGGGGGGGGGGGGCAGCGGCGTTAGTTCGCTGTCAGTCTTTCTGCGCATCGCGATATAACTGTGCGTTGCGTGATTCTCTGCTGCAACCATGGGGTCGGTGCTTTTGCTGCTTTGTAGTGGAGACTGCCATTCAGCATAAAACCGCAAACGTAAAGTCTATCACTGTGTACTTCTCTCAACCGCTTGTTTGTTGCGAAGTATACACGGAGTCTCGCGAAGCTTCGCATTTTATGTCACATTCTCAAGCTCTATATTTATGCCAAATGTTATACGCAAACACGTCATTTAACTTGCGACGACAGCAGCTTCAGGTGCTGGCGTTCAATGCAACCATGCCTTTTATTAGGAGCTTTTAGCTTGTATTAGGGACTTTTAGCTTTACGTTACCGTGTTACGAGTTGCCGAAAGGAATCTCCGCAAGCGCGGGCCTTTAAGGAACATGGACTACTCGCCGGATTGGCTTTACGTTTACGGCCCTATCTCGCAAATCCACCGGCGTTCACGGCTACTCGCGATACCCGCTTTGCCGAGGCTCCAGCCGCCGAGTAAAAATAAGCCGAAGTGCGAGCGCCAATTGCGATCGCACTTGTTTCAGCGGCTAAAGTCACTGAGTGACCTAGAACTAGAAATAGAATACCGAAGCCGTAAGAACGTGAGAAGCCTTGACATAAATACCTCGACAGGCTGGATAGGTGATGCCATCTAGCGGGAACAAGATGAACCAGGCAAGCAAAAAATTGTTATTGCAGAAACATCGTGCGTTCTACTTCTCTATGTGTAGAAGCCTTGCCCGCGGCATAATTACAAATAAGTTACCTTTTCAATCATTTTTTTCCTGTAAAACACTATATAGGCGAAAACAAACGTGTCCATGACATTATGGTTGCACGAAGTGTCACAAGATGGCAACACTATCGTCACCCCTTTGCGCATGCCGGGATATTGTACACGCTAAAAACCTCTCGTGATTTTGCCGCAGCGGTGATACAATCTTATCTAAATTAAATATAATTTAAATGCCGTTATCATCACCATCTCATGATTTATTCAAATGTAAAGGTATCCGTTTACGTACGTGCGTAAACGTTTACGTACGGGGAGCTAAAACTTTTCTAAAACATGGGTTCCGGTACCATGGTAACGTTAAAAAGTATGCGTACAAGCTAAATGTCCCTATTAGCGGGCGTACCTCTCTGTTCAGTTTATAAAAAGTAGTTTCCTTACGCCAGCCCGCAAGAATATGTGGCCCATGCATCGACCGATACAGGGTGCGTCCTGCAGGAGAGCAACGGTTGCGCGCCGAGTGCAACCGTTGCTCTCCTGCAGGACGAACCGTTGCCGTTCGTCCTTCTGTTGCTCTCTTCCAACCTAACACTAAACGCTTACTCCCCGAACTTGAGACATGTCAGCCATCTTGTTCCAGTTGGTCTTTTTGGGGAGTAACAGTTGGTCTTTAGTACTAAAACCCGCCGTTACTCTCATTTTTTCCATTTTTGGCTTAGAGTGTACCAGCAGGCGAGTTTTCAGCTCGCCTGCTGGTACGAAAGGAGAAAGCGCTTAAAGCATGCGACAAATCACTGTAACTCTGCTCGTACTTGATGCATTCTAATCATTTTTGCGGCAGTCGATTCGTGAGGGAATGAACTCCTTTATTGCTCCTTTAATGAAGCCATTCGATGACTACTTGGAAAAGTGTTGCAGGGCCTCTTTAAGACGCAGTGCACCGAGGGACACCAAAGTGAAGGCTCTGTCCTTGCTGCCGTCAGTTGCAGCAGACGACACCACATTGCCGTGCTATGGTACAAAGCACGGTACTACGTTACAAGCGCCGCAGTACCGTCACTACGGCACAGGAAAACGCTCAAAACCAAACCTTGTACGAGCGAACAAGAAGAACACACAGCTGACAATCACACATGTGGACAGCATTCCTTCCTGGTCTGGCGAGGACGTCATGGTCTATTGGGCCTTCTCTTAGTGGCGCAATGTTCTTTCATGAATTTTCAACTTAAGGAAATTCCTTTGCATATAGATCGAAGGAATAAATAAAAGAAACAGACAATACATTTTTTTTTCATCCCGGCCGCGGCGGCGCCATTTTTGATGGTTTTGAAAATGCTTGAGGCCCGTGTACTTAGATATAGCTGCACATTAAAGAACCCCAGGTGGGCGAAATTTCCGTAGCCCTCTACTACGGCGTGCATCATAATCATATTGCCACGCCCTCTTCTTGTTTTATTTTGATGTATTCGGGTTTGAGCTGCAAGGACGCTTAGCAATGCTCGACGCAGACCGCGCGGCAGTGTTTCAGAAGTTACGCGATTGTAGTAGATCAATCATTTTGTTAAGATTGCGCGCAGAACGCGGATAGTCAAGATTATTCCACAGCTTGCGCGACCACCAGTGATAAGGCTGGAAAGTTCGATGCGTGATGTAAAAGACACTTCGTCCCAGCGATGATCAGTTTATCGACGGCCGACGCTCTGTTCGCCGCTATCAGTGTACAGTGTGTATTGCTGTAGTTTGACTTTCCGTTTCCCGGCACAAGTTGGGCTAAATAAAGTTTCATCTTGGACACGCCGACTGCTGTCTTCGTCGACGTCACGACCCCGTGACATCTGGTGAAGGCGCTGTTCGTTCATGTTCCAGACGTAGCCGTCAAGCCGTGAACCCAGCCCAATTCGTGGCGAAGACACCAACACCATCACGGACAGTCGAACCAGCCGCAGACTGAAAGGACTGCCTCCGCAGTACGGACTCCTTCCAGACTGTCCCCTGGAGCGATCGTGATGCAGCCACCCAGAGAGCCGCCAACCATCCATGGATCACCAAGTGAAGACCCTGAATTCTGGCTCGAGACGTTCGAAATGGTATCAATATTCAACAATTGGGACTCCGAGGACAAGCTGCGCCATGTGTACCTTTACCTGGAAGACGCAGCAAGGACCTGGTTCGAGAATCTGGAGTCCACTCTTCGAAGCTGAGACGTCTTTCGCAGCGCTTTCTTGGAAACGTTCACGAGCGTCGTCCGAAAGGAAAGGGCCGCAGCCTCGCTGGAGACACGGGTCCAACTCCCAAACGCACTGTTTTGCCACGCTGATCCTGCCATGCCCGAGGACAAGTCCGCTTCCTCACGCGAACAGCAAAGCAAGAGCTCTTCGGGGGCTGATGCGGAACCCACCGATCAGTGCCCAAGATTTCGTTTCTGAAACATTGACTATTGCGAAGACGCTGGCCATGCGCAACCGGCCGTACAATCATCGTTCGACGCCACACTTCAACAAAATCTAAGGGCTCTGCTTCGTCGACCTGCGTGAGACAATCAAAACGATCGTGCAGGAGGAGCTGCCAAAAGTTCTGCCTCCATCGCAGCCCCAAGTGGATTCCATTGTCGACGTCGTGTGCCAGGAAATCCAGCAATCCCTGAGCGTTTCTCAGCTAGCAGAGCCGCAGCCGCAGGCTATGAGCTACGCTCCTGAAGCGCGTCGTAAAGCTCCTCCTCCGCGCCCGCGTGAACGCGCCGCACCGCCGCATTTCCGCCGCTAGACGCCACCGCCACAGACGCCATACCGCCCATCTGTAGGCCAGCACTACGCGCCAAGGAAAACCGACATTTGGCGCGCCCCTGATTACCGCTCGCTATGCTACCACTGCGGGGAAGCCGGCCACACTTACCGCTGCTGCAAGTACCGCCACATGGGCCTGCGCGGCTTCGCCGTCGACGCACCGCGTCCACAGCGCGGTGAGCGGCCACACGACATCGCCGACTACTTGGCCACCACTGAATGGACACCTCGAATCCCGTCGCGTTCGCTGTCGCCTGGACGCCACCTGTCCCCTCAGTGAGGACAGCAGTACAGCGGCCCCAACCAAGGCCGTTCCGCGAGCCCATATCCGGAAAACTAGGGGCAGCAATCGATGGAGGTGCGGTTGCTGTAAGACGAACTACCGAAGAGCCTCCGCCGCCGGCGACAACGCCGCGAGGAAATTTTAAGAACACGACGCAAACCAGACTGAACCCTGGCATGGAAACCTCGGGGCCTGAAGAAGACCTGCCGACGCGACGTAGAAGCAGCGGGGCGAGCCGACCTAGCCGTGACCCGACGGCGCCACTTAACCGCAACGAAAGACGACGGACTTTCGACCTCCACATACTATTCGACGGCGACAACGTCACCGCTCTCGCCGGCAGTGGAGCAGACTATTCCTTCGTCGGTGGACCATTCGCCACAATGTTGCAGAAAGTTAGGACTGCTTGACAAGGCCCCAAAATCCAGACCGCTGGAGGCCATCTAATAACGCCGGCTGGAGTCTGTACCGCAAGAGTCACCTTCAATAACCGGACTTTGTAAGCTTACAACATTGCTCCAGGGATGTGATACATGGGATGGACTTCCTAATTCACCACGGCGCCGTCATCGATCTGAGGTCTGAGCCAATAACACTAACCTTAGAAAGGCGCTACCGCCGCACACGACGCCAGCAAACCCCGCATTGAATGTGATAGAAGACCACGTCACCATTCCGGCTCTCCAGCGTCATCATTTCCGTCGGCACCGAAGAACCAGCCGACATTCAAGGCGTCATAGAGGACGATCAGCACCTGCTTCTGAACCAACAGATTTGCGTCGCAAGAGGCATAGCCGAGCTGCGTGACGGCAAAGCAAAGGTAGTGCTGATGAATTTCAGCCACGAATATAGGCACCTCAACATTGGTATGACGGTCGCCTACATCGACGAATTCGTGGATGCTGTTATATCTGGATGGCTTGCGATAAAGATGGGTCGAGATTGAAACGAGAGACAGCGGACAACATGTTGAGCGTAATGTATGCTGGCCAGCTCCGTGCTGGGAGTGGTGTTTATTAAGTACATGTGATTAGAGGGGTAGGGGGTGCTAGTGACTACACAACAGATGCCAGCAATGCTTTCTCCCTCTTCGATGCTACCGAACCTGCTTCGACGGATCGAGGTCCACAACCAGATTTCGACGTCAACCCGAGCCTCCCGAAGCACAAGCAAGACCAGCTTAAAGCCCTGTTAAAATTTCAAGGACTGCTTCTCGTCGTCGTCAAGAATTCGACAGACCCCAGTCGCGAAACATCGCATCATAACAGATGAAAGTCCCCGACCAATCCGTCAGAGCCTGTACCGAGTTTCGACGCGAGAACGCGAGGCCGTTAAGAAACAGGTCGACGAAATGCTACGCGACGACATCATCCAGGCGTCAAAGAGTCCGTGAGTGTCACCTGTGGTGTTAGTGAGGAAGAAGAATGGAACCCTACGTTTCTGCGTCGACTATCGTCGCCTGAAGAGGTCACGAAGAATGACGTGTACCCTCTCCAACGAATAGACGACGCCCTAGATCGACTCCACAACGCGAAGTACTTTTCGTCGATGGACCTCAAGACCGGCTAATGGCAAATAGAAGTAGCCGAGAGAGACCGAGAAAAGGCTCTCTTTAAAACACCAGACGGCCTGTTCGAATTCAAGGTCATGCGCTTTGGTCTTTGCTCGGCACATGCGATTTTTCAACGCGCTATGGATACAGTACTGGCTGCCTTGAAGTGGCAGACGTGCCTCGTATACTTGGACGACGTCGTTGCGTTTGCCTGAAACTTCGACAAACACCTCCGGTGCCTTGAAGCTGTACTTCAAGCAATCAAGACCTCAGGCCCACCATGAAGCCTGAAAAGCGCCGCTTCGCATACGAGAAGCACTTGTTTCTGGGTCACGTGATCAGCAAGGATGGTGCTCGCCCAGTCCCGCGGAAAACAGCTGCCATCGCTGACTTCCCGCCAACCACCGAAAAAAAGGCCGTACGCCGATTTCTCGGCTTGTGCGCCTACTACAGACGCTTCATCAAGGAATTTTCACAAATAGCCGAGCCGCTAACGCAACTCGCGAAGACCGACGTGCTATTCAAGTGGGAAACGGCGCAAATCGAAGCATTTCAAGAACTGAAACGATGCCTTCAGATGCATCCGATACTAGCGCATTTCGACGAATACGCCGATACGGAAATCCACACTGACGAAAACAGCGTAGGGCTCGGCGCCTTCTTTGTGCAGAAGACTGACCGGCTGGAAAGCGTGATCAGTTATGCTAGCCGGTCGCTATCAAAGGCAGAAAGTAACTATTCCAAAACAGAAAAGGGGTGCCTGGCCATCATCTGGGCTACATGGAAGTTTCACCCCTACCTCTAGGGCCGGCCCTTCAAGGTTGTGAGCGACCACCACGCCTTGTGTTGGCTAGCTAACTTGAAGGACCTTTCATGTCACCTCGCACGGTGGAGCCTACGACTTCAAGAATTGAACATTACAGTTGTTCACAAGTACGGAAGAAAACACCGTGACCCCGACTGCCTTTCTCGCGCCTCCGTTGACCCACCTCCGCAGGACGACCAGGACGATGACTGCTTGTTGGGAACCATAAGTGCCGACGACTTCGGCGAACGACAGCGAACGCACCCAGATTTCAGGGGCCTTGTGGAATACCTATAGGATAGAACGGCCGTTCTGCTGAAGGTATTCAAGCGAGGACTGGGGCGTCGTTTTTCTTGCTGAACGGCGTTCTCCTAAAGAAGTGCCTTCAGCACTGAGACCAGAATTCCTCCGGGCACTACACGATGACCCGATGGCTGGACACCTCGGTGTTTCCCGCACGCTCGCAGGCGTGGGGAAAACGTGGTGCTGTCCAAGAAATAAAAAAAGAGAGAAACAGAATTGAAGTTCACAATAACATTTTTTCACGAATGGCTTCGCATACTCGTTCTCTTTTTATAATGAAGAAATCTGTATTTATTCGAGCTATGTAACTTTTCGAATTAGACAATAAACATTAGGTACTATTTCTTGTCGCGCGCGCATGCAGGCCCTTTGGCTCTGTAGCTTCCAGAGTGGTGCCAAGAAAAGTTGTCGCCGAGTAGAGAGGCAGTGCCTCCGAGGTAGAGAAGTTCTTCGTTGAAGACATCGCCCTGCGTCATGGCGCCCCAGAGGTCCTCATCACCGACAGAGGTACGGCATTTACTGCTGACCTAACTAAGGCGATCTTGGGATAGAGCCAGACAAGCCACCGCCGGACCACCGCCTACCACCCACAGACCAATGGGCTCACCGAGCGTCTAAATAAGGCCATCGCCGACATGCTGGCCATGTACGTCGATGTCGAGCACAAGATGTGGGATTGCATTCTTCCGTACGTGACCTTCGCATACAACACAGCCGTGTAAGAAACGACGCGGATGACGCCTTACAAGTTGGTCTACGGAAATAACCCAGCTAAGACGCTCGATGCAATGCTACCAAATGCCACTGACGAAGACAATCTCGACGTCGCCGCTTATTTTCAACGCGCCGAAAAATCCTGACAGCTCGCCCGCCTACGCATCAAGAATTGGCAGACCACGGACTGCCGCCGTTACAATCTTCGAGTACGCTTAGTGGAATACCAACCCACTGACCATGTTTGGTCGTGGACGCCGATACGCCGACGTGGACTTGGTGAAAACCTTCTTCGGCGACACTTCGGGCCATACAAGGTGCTTCGACGACTCGGCGCTCTAGACTACCAGGTCATCCCGGATGGCGTCACGAACTCTCAGCGGCGCAGCGCAAGACCTAAAGTCGTTCACGTCGTGTGCCTCAAGCCGTTTTATGCGCGTTGAGGAACCTGAGGACTCTGCTCTTGCTTGCTTCATTGTTGTTCTTTCGAGTTGCATGCATTTTTTTTACTTTCATGTTCTATTTCACGCATCGGGACGATGCTTTTTCAGAGGTGGGCATTGCGACGCCCGCTTCTCGTTTTATTTTGATGTATTCAGGTTTCGGTCACGAAGACGGTTACCAACGCTCGACAGAGACCGCGCTTCAGTGTTTAAACAGCTTCCCGGTTGTAGTAGATCATTCTGTTAAGATTGCGCGTAGGACGCGAATAGCCAAGATTATTTCGGAGCTTGCGCGACCACCGGTGATAAGGGTGGAAAGTTCGATGCGTGATGTAAAAAGACGGCGCGTGCCAGCGATGATCAGTTTATCGACGGTCGACGCTCTGTTCGCCGCTATCACTGTACAGTGTGTATTGCTGTAGTTTGACTTTCCGTTTCCTGGCCAAACGTTCGGCCAAATAAAGAGTTTCATCTTGGGCACGCCGACTGCTGCCTTCGTCACGACCCCGTGACAATATCGTTTTGGTAGGGGACGTCCGGGATATTATTATCCGAGCCCTGCGAATTTGATCTAGAATTTGCGCTCTCGTTAGGAAAATTAGAGCAAAATAGCACGAAAAGTGAAGGCTGCGGAACAAACCACGTAAAGTCTACGTATGTACCTTGTAAGTGCGGTGTTGTCCATCAGATACCTCTCACATGTGGGAATTCGTACGTGGGGCAAATCACCAGGTTTCTTAACGTGCGTTTCAGGGAGCGTAATCAGTCGCTCACGAAATCGGATGCTTCGCATCTCGCGTCGCACAGCACACTAAGAAAAAAAGAGTATAGGTGACTCATCTCAGTGAATTCTTACTTGCCACGTATACGACTCTCTTTAAAGAGTCACGGTGACTCTCGTGATGGGTCAGAGTCGGCGCGCTCTAGGAGAGTACCCTGACCCTCCAGGAAGAGTGGAAGGACTCTTATCCGAAGGATCACATTACCACTTATGAGGGAGACAGACGACTCTTGCTGGTAACACTCCTACAGGTGTCAAATGACACACACCGAAGCGTCAAGCGACTCCACAACTATTTTAGGTTACTCAATTGACGCATTCTCTACTTTTGCGCGAATACTGTTGGAAATAGTGGAGTATTATTTTAAGCAAGTCCAATAGTACTCGCCCTTGTGCCCAGCGACTGCAAAAAATAGTTAAATTTTAGCATTATTTTAAGGAAACTCGTCAAAACAACACAATTTTTCCAGCAGAATAACCTAGGAGGCGCGAAAAGATGGTCTGTGATTTCCAATTAAGCCGTTGAGCGATTCCTCATTTACATGCCTGCATGAGTATAGCCAACTGAAATGTTTGACAGTGATGTGCATTGTGTCATATCGTGCATAATAAACTTCAGAAATGGGCATCACGTTTCCAAATTTATTCCTTATGATTATGAATAAATAAAAATCGGTGACGGCTGGAGGCGTCAGACTTGCGACTTGCTATGTTGTCGCTCCTGTTCAGCTTGAGCAGCGATGAAAAATTGTATCTGAAAAGCAGAACATGATTACGATGAGAAAACGGAATTGCAGTAAGAGTTTGCGAAACCTACACAATAAATGATTTACACAAACATAATGAAGGCTCACAACAAAACAACAAATGCAAACAGGCATGGTAAGGAACCAAGTTTTTTGCCGTTATAGTGCAAAACAGAACTTGCAAATTGTAGCTCTTGTCACACGTCACTTGGCGACAAACTTGCAGCACAAGATGATGTGAGCCTCTTTTAAACAACAAACGAAATTGGTTTAGGCTGAAGAGGGTGCCATTTACCTCTTTTCCCACGTCGTGTTGTCCAACAAAAGGAAATGTAGGACCGACTGCCTCGTTGACAGGGCGAAAACCGCTGTTTATTTTCCCATAACGAGCGGTGAGACGCCAGACCAGAGCGGCACCTTCGTTTCCTCGAGTGTGGCTGTCAACTGGAGTGAAGAGGCGGGAGAAGTGATCCGGGATTCTGGGAATGACCAACACACACACACACTGATTATTTGTATTCAAAACCACCCTTTGTTCAACACACCGTTACTGTAGACACATCTGACACGAGTGTTTCGTTTTAAATAATTTCGCAACGACAACAAATTTTCGCGTAAAAGAAGGTGGGAACTTCGTTTCGCAATAGGCACTGGCTATGCACAAATGAAAGCACTTCTTTTCTGAGAAATCGCTTCGAAATTTGCTTTCAGAATAAGCCCGGCTTTGCGCCGGCATATTACAACACCCGAGCGCATCCTCCGGCAGTCAGGGGCATGTCGTGAGCGGTTACTGACCGCCTGTTTTACAAACGAACCCATCCTTAAATACTCAGATAAACACATGCGAGTACGAACGCCCGAACGACACCCGGCGCGCGCGGGCGCGGTCTATGTCCAGATCAGACATGTCATATGCTGCAATTACCACACATAGCTCCTACAGTCTCGTACACTCACTTGATTCTGTTATAACGACAAACGCCATGGCAGGTGCAGAGAAACCACGAAAACATCAAACAGAAACGAGGGAAAAGAGTGCACGGTGGCGGCCGCAACAACGCGCGCCGTCAACGGTTCTCAAGCTTTTCACCTTACCTGGCGAGACGTGTTCAGCTTAACTGACTACCAGTTGTTAGTTTTTAGTCGGCGTTTGTGGTGACCTGCCTTCTTTCTTGTGTCCGTGTTTGCACGCCCTCTCTTTTAGAATAACTGACTACAGCGTACGCGCTGTAAACATCGTACTATATCTGGATTTTAAACTACCGTATTTAAGCCAACGAAAACCATTATATATAGCGCGTCTAAGTGTTTTGTACACAGACTTTTTTTCACGTTTCCACGTGCGGAAGCATGCTACAAAATCATTTTCGATTGCGATTTCATTATGAAGTAGACTAAAGCGCATCCCAAAGCGACATCTAGCACCTTCAGCAGTGCAGACGCAATGTGCGATCAGCAAGCAATGACCCTTGATAATTGTTTGCATCGGTAATTTTATGGGAGCTTGTACAGGAACGCGCATAACGGTGTCAACTCCTTACGTGACAATTTTAATTGGGCATCCGCAGCAGCCTCGCGGGCGCAGGCTGCTGTTGGAAATGGCTGGCAGCCTATTTCCGCAGAGCTGCTGCAGACGCCCAGCTAAAGCTGTCTAATTAGCGCTTACGAAAGCAGTGCAGTCCCCGTTAACAGGCGCACGTTGCCCGTGTCCGCACTCCATGAATATTCCGCCCTCCAAGGGCCACTTCGAACACAGATCCTGGCGTCACCGCCACCGAAAATGCGCATATTTGCTCGACACAAAACTACAAGACACGTAGCCCGCGCGGCCAACGGAACGCATTCCAAAAGACGGAGGACCGAGGAAACTAAGAGGGGAGGCGGAGTCGCCGCGCCAGCCGGCTGCGTCGGCGAGCCATGGCGCCACAGCGGCGCCGAACGGGAAACGCACGATAATGAACAGCGTATACGGCGGCGCTTCATGACGGAAGCCAACCGAAACGCGCTTCACGAGAGTCCTGTTGACTCCCGCAGAAGTGCTAACTCATTTATACCCTATAAAGTGGACGGGTAGATGACCGCCGCCGTAGCTCAGTGGTAGAGCGTCGGACGCGTTATTCGAAGGTCGCAGGTTCGGTCCCTGCCGGCGGCAAGTTATCTTTTCGTCCACTTTACTTCTTCACTTTTATATTCTAATTACTACAATAACACCCCGATACTTTCCTTGGCATCGCTGTCTGTTAGTTCTCATTAACTCTCTTTTTGTGCTTCTACCTTCCAAAAGGGGTCAAATGAATACCCGAAAAGGCTCACAGCTTTGACTTTTTTTTCTTAGAGTGCAGCACGTGTGGTTGTTCTCCCAGATGCGATGACCCATTCGACACAAAGAGCGAGACAACTCGAGTGGTGATATGATCGGTTCATATCAAATTAATGGGAGGCGCATGCGGCAATCAGGCATCGTTGTCACTGACTGACAAAGAGTTTGCTTTTCTGCTTAACACGCGTTCGGTGAAGTGACTCTTAGATTACTGAGTAGATTACCCCTCTGCTTTTTTGCACTCGGCTGTTTGGTTTCGCTTCGTTTTTTGTATGTTTTTTTCCGATATTTTTTGTCAGTTGCCAGTCAGCGCTCGTCCTTTGTGTTCTTGCCTTCCTTGTGAACGTCTATTCACGCTGCTCAACGTTGTTGAAAGGAGAAGTGAGGTGGAGGAGGAGAGCAGAAGGTAAATCATAGCATATTCATGTATAGCAGGGATCTCAAACACGCGGCCCGCGCACGGTGTAAGAATATACTCAGGCGCTGACACTCTTCCCCCGACACATGGAAAACCGCAATCCACGCGCGGCCACATAATGTTCAGGTTCTTATCAGTTGACTTGCAGGAGAAGAGCGGGGTAGCTAGTACAAATGACAGAATGTCAGCTGGAACTGATTGCTGAAGGGGATTTGGCGTTAGAATTACAACACATGGATAGCGATCCTCCAAAATGACTAAAATCTCGACGCCGACTCAGAAATATACGTAGAGTGTTTGTTTCATGGTCATTTATCAACACATGGTAATCCCGCGGGGGTGCCTCACGAAAAAGATGCTTTAGCAGAACTGCAAATTGGGCTAGCTGGTGAGGACGTGAGGATTCATTGTGGTCGTAGCGCTTTAGATGCGTTAGACCAGTCATGCCCATGCAGCTCGCGAACTAACGTACGTACTAAGAAAAAAAGATATGGGACGAAGACAGTCATGTGGGGGCCAGGCCGCTAGCGAGAGTTTCCGCGGGCCCACGGTGTAAGATTATTCACGTGTGGACACTGCGCGCGCCTAAACGTCCAGAAAAGGTTCGGTCATGGGTCCGTTGAGCGTAGCGCCATTTAATGGCTCGAGGCAGAGAGCGCCCGCGAGTAGCCGAACTACGGTGGTGCCGCGTGAGCGCTGCCGTGCCCTCTCCTGTTACTCTCTCGATTTCACCCCTCGACGCTGCTTGGCGGCTGTGCGTGAAGCGGTGCAAAATGCACATTATCCAGCAAAAGGCACATTATCAGCAGCATGCGCGTTGCTATGGAGACGACTGCCCCGCTTTTCATAGCGTCCTCCAAGAAGGCGCCGATGAAACTGCAAGTCAACTGATAAGAACCCGAACATTATCTGGCCGCGCGTGGATTGCGGTTTTCCATGTGTTGTGTGACTGACCCAAGGTGAAGTGCGCCTTCTTGGTGATTGTTCTATCCCGGAGGACGTTAACAAGGTTTTAAAACTGGGACCCAAGTTCGCGTTTGAACCTAATGTTCCACCGGCGGAAAAGGTAGTAGCTTTTTCAAGGAACATTTCTCGGTATGTGCCTGAAGGAGAGCAAATAAGGTGCGTGTCGGATTGTATAGATGTGTGCACTCCAACGTCGTTGGCTAGGCGAAGGCTCTCACCTGACAAGTTGGTCGTCAGCGCGGTGTCGTCTCTTCCTCTGTCCTTGTCTATATTTTGCGCTGTTTTTACATCCCAAGCCTTGGTAATTCTGATAATGGCGTTTCATATGACACCGCTTTGACGAAGGAATCGACTCTTTATCATTACGCGACCGACAGCCTGAACCCTGAGCTTCGACGTCATAATGTTGTAAGCGAACTGATCCTACATTCGTCGGTTGCTGTGCAGAGATTGGAAATTGCGGCTAAGTTGGCGCGGGAATGTTCCCTCCTATTCGGCCTCCTCAACGTTCCTATTTTCAAATGCCCACAACAGCACCACGTCCATAGGCAGAAGATTCTTCCGAAGGCAGAAGCAAAGTATCTTGCTCGGCAGGTAAGGCCAACAATGTAGGCAACACAGCTGTCAACTTGAGACGTAGCATTTGACGGATCACACTGAAAAGGGCCTTTATGCTGTGAAAGATGGTTTAACAAAACTTGAAATTCGGCGAGATGGTGCATATCTGAAGATGGTGCATAGCTATGGTGCGTAGCTATGGACGTGTGTGCTGTTGTGGGCATTTTACGGCCACCACTTGGTGTTGGGAAGAGACTCTGCAAGCTTTTGAGGGAAGAGATGTGGAGACAGGTTAGAAGGTGTAAGGACATCTCGCGGGCCTTGTGCTATGCACAGGAGCCTGTTTGGTTGGCTGAGCGCAAGTTGCGAGCCATTAATCGTCTTATGGCGACCTTGACTGAAGCCTTGTGGGCACAAACCTTGCACCAAGCCTTACAGACGAATGCGGTGAAGCGCAAAACGAGTTGTCCGAAGAGGAGATTTGCGGTCATTGGTGAAGTGGGTGTGCCAGAAGTGGCTGATGTTTTGAACAAGGGACCAAAGTTCTCCCATGAGCCAAGAATCGAGGGGCATGAGCTGCTCGCTTTGAACCGGCAGATTGCCAGGAAGGTATCTGAAAAGAACCACGAGAGGTGCCTACTCGATGGTGTGGATGCGCTCATGAAGACGAGAGGTAGGCTTACCTCCAGAGGGTACCAAGGATGGGCTTGGAAAGCTGGTGGCCTTCTTTCAACAGAATCAGCGGCGTCTGCTCCTGTCAGACAAGCAAGGAGGGTTCGTGGTGATTGCTCAGAATGAGTACCACAGGAGAGCGAAACAAGCACTCACTAAGAACTTCATGCCGGTGAGTTCAGGTGAGACCAGAGTGAAGGGCAAGGCGGCGGCTTTGTGCAAGGACTTGAAATGAACAGGATAGCGAGTGCTATCGTTGATGCTAAGTGTAGTGCCCTGAATGTGTTTTTACGGCAAAGACACATAAGTTGAATGTGCCTTTCAGGTCTGTTGTTAGTGAGAAGCGGAACATGGCAGCATGTTCTGAGCAACTACTTACAGAAACACTTAAGTGCGCTGCAGGTTGAACACCCATTCGCAACTAAGAACTCTTATGAAGTAGTGAAGTTTCTTGAAGCAAAATGGTCGCTAGGATTCCTCTTTTCCGTTGACGTCGAGGATTTGTTTTATTCGTGCCGCATGAGGATATTTCTGTTGCGGTTAGGGATGCCATAGACGACTGTGGTGTGGTTGATTTTCAAAATTCTTGTGGTTTATCTGTAGCTAACTTTCTGTGTGTTCTTGAATTTTTATCTTGGTTCGACATTCATCTCTTTTGAGGGCAAATTTTACCGTCAGGAGAAAGGGATCTGTATTGGATCATGCGCAGCCGCGGTCCTTTGTAATCTGTTCTTAGCCTTTGTAGACCGCGCTCTTCAACAATGCTTGAATGGGATGGGGGTGCAAAAAGTATTTCGGTACGTGGACGATTACCTCATTTGTGTTGACAAAATAACAGATTTGACGTACACTGAATGTGTTGGTAGTATTTTGGACATATTCAGCACAAGGGGAAGGTTTTAGTTTTCACTCAGGAGCTGCCGGTACGGGGTTCGTTGCATTTTTGAGACATTAACATTACGCTAGGACGTGGTCATGTCTGCTGGGAGTACGCTCCGCGGGCCCAGAAAGAGTTATTGCTCTATCGTTCAGCTCACTCAAAGACGGTCAAGGGGGCTGTAGCTAAACTTTGTTTGGGTTCCGCATTAAGGAAATCTTGTCCTCACTCAATGCTGTCGAGCTTAATAAGCAAGTAAGCCAGTTGTGTCGGCTGGCTACTCATGTGCAGGAATTTTGTCGGTGGCTGAGGCCCTGTTGCAGAAAACCAAGCAAGCTATGTTCGGTAATGTAAGCGCCCCAGAAAAGAGCATGGTCAAGCCTGTTGTGGTGCCGTACGTACAAAAGTTTCGCATCATGTGAAAAAGGTAGCGAACCGTCATAAGGTGCCAGTAGTGTTTTCCGCTCCGAACAAGCTTGCTCAGTTGTGCTCGCGTGTTTCTAGTGATGGGAAGAAACGTGGTTGCCAGAAAAAACACGGTAGGAAGTTTGCTGACTGTTGTACGGGCGTTATATATGAAATACCTTTGACCTGCGGCAAGGCGTATATAGGCCAGACGGGTTTGTTGTATTAATGATCGGGCGGGGGAGCATTTACGGGCTATTAAGAGTGGGGGTACTAATTTGGCTGAGCATTGCGCGAGTTGCGATGCATGTGAGACGAAACTAAATGAGATAAAGATGGCACGGGAGTTGCTGGAAGCGTTTCATATCAGGAAGATAAGGGGTAGGTGTGTCAGTGACATATCGGTAAAGCTTTGGAAGGCAGAAAACGGCATTTCTTGATTATTTTACTGATGTGATTACGTGTTTGTAACAATGCATTTGATTTCTGCGCATGTGTGTTTTCTTCATATATTTGCTGGCAAAGCCGCAAATAAAGTTAGACGAAAGTAGCGCCCGTCCTGTCTATCTCGTCTTGTGAATTGTCTGGTTTTTGCGCACAAGTTTCCCTTCCTCAACGTTTGTGTCCATTCATCATTACTGAAATGTAGTGCGACAGGAAGTGCTGGGAGCTCTGCTGCCGTCTATGCCGTAAGCTGGGAGGTCTTTAGTTTGATTGTGGTTGCTTTTATCGGAATCAAGACTTATGTGGTTGAGCTGTGCGGTAAGACAGAGCCGTCGGTGTATACGTGTAAGAGCCTTCGTGCTACTCGTATATATAGCAAAAGTAAAGCGAGCTGTTTAGGAGCTGGTGACATATATGCTTTTTAAAGCGAAAGCTGTGATGAGATCACAAGGGCCGTTTTTTGGCGCCGTAGTTGTCCGCCGCCGCCTGTGTCCGTAACCACTATCGCGCTAAATAAGACAAAATAAAACGAAATGAGAACAAATATCCAGAATGGAACGAGGTTCGAACCTGGGCCCTCTGCGTGGGAGCCAAGTATTCCACCTCAGACCCATGCCTGTGCTTGAAACTGCTTTGCAAAAAACCCTATACAGGCTTCATGTCGGGAAGGAACCACATTAACATATGTAATGTATAGAGGTCGGATTTTTAGGCACTAGAAAAGCGCGTTTTAGGCGCCAAAATAGGCAGAGAAAACAGCGTTTTAGGCCTCCGAAATTGTAAATATAGGCACCATAAATGTTTACATAAATTCAAATAATTTCGAACAAAGATGTGCCCGACCTGTATCTACGACAGGAAAGCCAGAAATGTTGTTCATGATGGCACAAAGGCGCCAACGGTTCAACATAGCCATGCAATTGTCCCTTTTCCCGCATGGTTCGCAGAACACGGTCTCTCTTTATTGTCTTAATTGTCTGGCATGGTGAGTCAAGTGCCCACCGCCAAATCAACACACTCCTGCGTCTCTTTCTTTTCGGCGTGGTTGGGAAGGGCACCACAGAAGCAGATACCCAGACCGCTAAAAGACCAGGAGGGAGGGATGCTTCGTATTGGCCGGGGCTAATCGCGTAGGGTCAATTTCTTTAGAACGTTTAACAGGGAAAGTTGGTGTGATTCCATCTTGAATGAATAAAACGCGCGAAAGAACGAGGACGAACAGAAGAAACAACAGACCACGGCGCTGACTCGCAAGTAGAACTTTATTTCACAAGGAACAGAATAAATAGCATCTGGGAAAGGATATCAAAAGGCCATCACGCATGCACAAGGCGACAAAAGTAGCAACAGCAACAAAAAAATAAACGCTACGTGAGTGATTAGCCATGAACATGAGGCAAGTTATCTCTTAAGCCACTTCAGCCTATGACAAGGCTACCGAAGGTTGGCTCACTGCTGCTAGCGGTTGTTTTTCCCGAAGTTCGTTGAACTAGAGGGTTAGGTTGAACCCCATAGAGTTTTAAAAGGTCAATATTGTCCGGTAACATGAATAACGGTTTCAAACTGCACTTGAAAGCGAAATTTGAGGTTAAATAGTGCTCATATATGCGCCGTTTTTGAAAATAGGCATTTATAGGCACTTATAGGCTTTTAGGCACGAACCCCAAAAATAGGCATTTATAGGCACTATAAAAACAGTATAAGAGCCCTTCCTAACCTCTAATTCATGGTCATATATCAAAGTGGCACGATAGGAACACAAGGAACAAAATAGGCATTTGCCTAAAATCCGGTCTCTAGTAATGTAGTGTGATAGAAGAGTGAAATAACAGCCATGCATCACACAACGCGAATTCTGTAACCAGGCGTCACACAATGCGAATTGCGCTACGAGTGGGTTGTTGAATGCTTCCAACACATTACAAAGAGCTCTGCCATAATCCTTCATCGTCATCAGCCACAGCATCAATAAAGTGCACATAATGTCTTACAGGTGTTTAGCGGATAGCATGGTTCTCCGCAGAATGACGAAAAATTGCATAGTGGCTGCTTCCCTACTTCACAAAAATTATGCCCACAACGAGTGCGACTGCCAAGAAATTTCATGCCTGATAGACAACGCTCGTCTGTTGATCCGCCGACACCTTTTAAAGCAGCACCCTGACCAACGTGTCGCAAGCCGCGGGTTGTTCCCTCCCCGTATTCGTGGTCGTGGATTGCCTCGTTGTGACAGAGCCCTCTTATATAAGCTAAGAGTTGGCTCTGTATTAGTGCGTGAGCGCTTATACCGACAAGGTCGTGTAGACAGTCCATCATGTACGTCGTGTGACTCCTGTGAGACACTAGAACACATAATTTTTGAGTGTCCCGCATTTGTTATGCAGCGAGCACTGCTCATCAAGGAATATGGACTTATTGGTCTCAAGTGTACGAACCTTGATGATTGCCTGTTCCCGAGGGGTTGTGCTGCTCGGCGTGACCAGGCCCATCGAGCCCTACTTACTTTCTTAAAAAACACCGATTTGGCCTCGCGCGTATAGACAATTTTCCCTGTGACCACTTATTCGTGTTTACGTCTGTGTTATTTGTTTTTTTTTCTTACCTATTTTCGTTCCTTTTTCTTTCCCCCCTATCTTCCTTTCCCCAATGTTTCCCCTTTCCCAAATGAGCAGGCAGGCGTTGTGCCCCTTTAGGTGGCAGTTGTCAGCCTGTTCCCTCCCTATTTCCTCTGTGTCTTCGTGTTTTCTATGTATTCAAACCAAATAAATAATAAATAAATTATGATGATTTATAGCGTAGTGGTTTCCTCGCAAGTGCACTTCATTTTGGTTGCCAAGGAAGCCAATAAGGCTCCCGTGATTCATTTCCTCAGGGTCTCAATAAAGTTAATTCCCTCTCGCTCTTTCTCACGTTAACGTATGTTATAAAGCGTGGTGGGAGAGTTAAATAACGACCGGGCGTCACACAATGCGAATTACGTAACTAATGGGTCGTTTAAAGCTTCCAACCCATTCCAAAGAGCTCAGCCATAGTTCTTCATCGTCATCAGCCGCCGCATCAACAAAGTGCGCATAATGCCTTGCAGATGGTACTATCGCGTCAGTATGAGCTGCATCAGGCGATCGCGTGCCCGAGCGCTCTGCAAGGTTGTACAGTGGCGCCGATCATGGCATATTTTCGAGTTATCGGGAGAGAGTGTGGCTGTCCCTGCCAGCGCGCATCGCCTCCAGTTGCTTTCACCCTCGCCATCGATTAGCTCTGTGGTGATATCAGCTTCGAAATGATAACTTCGAGGATGAAACCAAGCAAATGGGGGCGATGCGCGCTCAGACGAGCAGCCAAACTCTCTCCCGATAACTCGAAAATATGCCATGATCGGCGCCACTGTACAACCTTGCAGAGCGCTCGGCCACGCGCTCGCCTGATGTAGCTCATACTGAGCGCGATAGTACCTCGCTTCTCCGCAGAATGACGAATAATGGCGAAGTGGGTGCTTCCCAACTTCACAAAAATTCGCACGATGAGACGCCCAAGACAAAAACTTGAAAAAAATTCTGTAAACGGGAATCAAACCCACGACCTCTCGGTCCGCAACGATAGGCGACGGAGGCCCTAACCACTGCGCGACGTTCACACATGCAGGTGGCTTCACGAACGCGCCTTTTAGGTCTCGCACTTTCCTCTCACAGTGCTCTTGGTTCGTGGGTTGGTGTCGCCGACTGGGAGTGGTAGAGTGAAGTAATGCATGGCCTCCGCGACTAGCTCCGGCAATGCTCCGTTGCACCGTTGCTACAGCCATCCTAAGCGGCGCGTTTCCAAAGAAGTGTAATTTTGTCGACGCCTTACACCGCAAGGTGGCGGCTTTAGCCCAAGCCTCGCTCATAGCATCCATCCATATTAAGAAATAGCTCTGCGACACTCGCCTGGCTGTCACACCGCGTTCCCCGCTCGCCCCGTGAGTAATCACGGCCAGACTAGACGCGATGCCAGTTGCGTTTGCGGTCGTATTTCTAGACCGGCCGTGGTGCGATCTTTCTGTTAACTCTTTAACATTCCGCGGAATGGCGACCTTAGCCCAAGCTCAGTAAAGAAGCTCAGCGTCCAATAGTCGACACTCTACTGGCTGTGACACCGCCTTCTCTGATTACGCTCTTCCCGAGTGAATGGAACGGCGTGAGCAACGCTAGCAACGGCGTGTTGCCGGAGCCAAGCTCGGAGGCCACAAGTGATGCGTCATGACACTAACGAGCACCGACTGCGAGCGTTTCGGTACTCTCAGCGCGGCGGAGGCTTTCGATGCAATATGTAGAAAACTCTATGGTCGGTGAAATGCAGCATACACGGTGATTCGATTCGGTGACGACGTAGTTAAGCGATTCGCATTTCGCGTCAGCGTGTGACGCCTACTCGCCCGCGTAGGGCCGCTTCCAAATGGACTAAGGGTGTTTATCCGCCGCCTGCAGTTTCGAGTGCACTGGCATCGACTACTGGGGAGAGCACACATTGCCGTTTGTCTCCTCAAATGACGACGCTTTGAAAGAGTACATGTCGAGTTGGTGTTTATTATGTGCATGCTGGAGCCATCTTTTAGCGGGATTCACCATATTGCCGTTTCATGCGAAACACAGCTCATATATTTCACTCACAAACTGCATCAGATTTTAGACCGTTCATCATGTGCTGATTGCATTTTTTTAGACTTCAGTAAGGCTTTTCGATAAAGTCTGTCACCAACTACTACTCTTCAAACTGAGCCCTACTAAATATTGACAATAGTTTACTCAAGTGGATTGAGTGTTTTCTTGTATAACCGTGTTCAATACGTTACTGCTAACAATCACAGTTCGTCATCTGCTGCAGTCCACTCAGGTGTACCGCAAGGGTCAGTTCTTGGTCCACTTTTGTTTCTAATTTATATTAATGACCTCACGTCTTCACTTTCTTCTAACATTCATCTTTTTGCAGATGACTGCGTCATTTTTCGTGAAATAACCAGTAATAATGACAGTTAAGCCTCCAATCTGACCTTAACACCGTAGCAGCTGGTTGCAGCACATGGCGAATGGACTTAAACATCGCTAAATGTAAGGTAATGCGCGTAACCAGATCTGCTAACACCCCACCAAAATACTACTTAAGCAACGTCCCGCTTGATCCAGTTTTCTCGTATAAATACCTGGGCATTCTTATCACATCTAACTTATCTTGGGCACCCCACATCGCATACATTACTAATAATGCTAATCGCATGTTAGGCTACATACGTCGTAACTTTTCAAAAGCGCCATCTGCACTAAACTACTGTTGTATAAAACATTAATACGTTCCAAACTTGAATATGCATCATCAGTATGGGATCCTTACCACGATAACTTGGTTACTTCACTTGAGCTCGTACAGAATAACTCCGCCCGTTTCATACTTTCTAACTACAATCGCATCGCCAGTATTAGGTTCAATGAAATCCAGCTTAGGCCTTCCTTCCCTTGCATCCCGTCGGAACATATCTCGTTTGAGCACATTTCACAAATTATTTCATCATCCCACCCTACATAACCAACTAATCCTCAATCCTCAGTACATATCTCATCGCATCGATCATCGTCATAAGGTTGGCATCGCATCTGCAACTCCCAGTGTTTTTATCGGTCATTCATACCTCGTACATCAGTAGATTGGAACCACCTTCCCGAAGACATCGTCACTATTACTAATAACAATATTTTACGTCAAACATTACTCAGTATTGTATGAGTTTAAACGTTACTCAAAATTGTATTATGTTCACCGTCGTTGCACAGCTACTATTGTATAATCTTTATTTGTTGCATTGTTTATTCTCCTGCTGTATTTTCTCTGCTGTACATTCTGCTGTATAATAGTATTGCTATGCTGTATATTCTGATGCTGTATTTTCTTTCTTTTTTTGCCCTTTCTTTTGTTGATGTAAACGTTATTTCCACTCCCCTCTATAATGCCATATGGCCCTGAGGGTAAATAAAATGAAATGAAATGAAATATGATGTGTCCAGGTGTATATAACTACTACGGCTATCACAAAAGTTTTCTGATGTTCGTGGACGTTAGTCGTCGGATGGGGATGTGCCACCAGGCATCAACGTAGGTGCGTCCGCATCAAGCGGTTGCTATAGCCTGCAAACACCAAGAGACATTATGCAAACTCTCGTACATCAATGTATAATAAATATTCATTTACTTCTTGTGAGGACACGTTTCGCTTTCGTTTGATACCGATTCCTATGACGGAGGAACAAACCATGTTTTTTTCTGGATGCCAGTATTGTCACGCTGATGTTAGGCTGAGCCAGGCACCATGGAGAAATCCAAGGTCTCGCGGTAGGCGCGAAGCATGTCTTTACCATTCTGGCAAGTAGAGGTGCATGGTTTGTCCGCTGGCAGACGGGCTAGGTGGTGGCGGGGAGGGCCTATGTGTCATGAGTGCTTCAACATCAATGTGTGTCTTGACGAGGTGGTCTCTGGCGATCGCTCTAGATGCCACAGTTGATGCACTCATAGGCAAGCCCAGGCAAATCCGGAGCGCTTGAGCCTCAACAGTACGTAACATTTGGAGACTTGTTTTGCTTGTGTTGGTTAATGCAGGCAAGCTGTACCTAAGGAAACTGAGAAGAAGTACCCGGTCACAGTTGTATCATAGCACTTGGGGATTATTACGCAAGTCTTCCCTGCGAAAAAAAATGAATAGATTACAGCTACTGTCAACAGTTTCTTTATGTAGGTGCGTGAGGGCTCCATGATAGGTCTCTGTCCATTATGACACCCAGAAGTCTGTGTGATCGAATATACGTTATTATTTTGACCATTGATTATTGCGATGTAGTTATTCATAGGCTTGCGCGTAAATCCGACGAGGAGGATATTCTCGGAAGAAATTTCATGCCTCGATTACAAGGTAAAGAGCAGTTTAAGTGGCAGTTCGGAATTCTGGCTCAAGACTATAAGCATGTTACGACAGACGTCCAAACGCAGATGTTGTCCGCGTAGATTGATAGCCTAACTTTGCTTGGACGGTGCTCAAGGAAGGCAATTAGCGTGACACTGAACAGAAAAGCACTGATTACGCCGACCTGGGGTTCTCCCGGTAGCTGTAGTGTGGAGAAGCTTGGCAGTCCTCAGTGCTCATAAAAAAAAGATCTCATTGAGAGATGCTACGTATCCAGCGTAAAATCCGACCGCCTACTCCTGTCTTGTAGAGAGCAGTGAGGATGGCTTCATGCGTAACGTTGTCAGATGCCCTTTTGACGTGGAGGAACAAAGAAGCGTAGTGACACTTACGGCTTTTTTCATGCTGAACGTAGGTGAGGTGACGTCTTTCAACAACGCAAAGGTGACCAGTAGCAACTGCTTTTGCTTCCAGAAATTTGTTTCCTACTGAACGCAGGTATTCTGCTGGTGAGCGTGAAGCCATAGCATGTCTCTTTGCTTGCGAGAAGTGGCATGTATACTTATGGGGTAGACATTTTACATTAGGCACTGATCATCAAGCTCTTACTACATTACTTTCTGCTGGATCAGAGGATCCCATTACGCATTACACGCTTGTGCGCCAGACTTTTGTACTACGACTTCAGTAAACAGTACTCCAAGGGTTCAAATAATGTCGTAGCTGACGCGCCTTCTTGATTGCCTTTGCAACTCCCAGTTTCTCCAGAAGTGGAAGAAGAAATAATCTCCCTTGTTACACCATGCACAATTAAGGCTGACTTACAAGGAGGCTTTGCAACAAGAGTTTCAATACATTCCTAATGGCTGCCCAGAAAAGAAATCCCTTCCGCCAGTGCTACTTCGCTACTTTGAGGTGAGAAAAGAACTTTACTGTGTAGACATTACGCGATACACCGGGTGAAACGACAAACACGAAAACAAAAAGACAACACAAGCGCTGAACTACAGCTGACGTTTATTGCGGAAAAAATCGCTTTAGTAGGCACTTCTTCTTGCGCATGCGTTTTTTACACATGGCGACAGCCTATACAAAGACCAATACCATCAGCACCATATCTTACAGCAGCAATCAATTTGCATAGGTAAAGGCATCACACAGCAAAAAATGGACGGGAATATGTAACGATGTCACGTGTTTATGATTAAAAAAGTTTTTTTTTCTTTTCGAGATAGAGCAACTGATGGGCAACTAACGCAGTCTTCCTTCCTATCGACAATTTCTCCGCTTCTACAATTTCCCGTGCTAATTTTTTTTTCCTTGCTCACCACCTTCGTTTACCCAACACAGGTACGTGGCCGCAATCCCTGAAGTGCAAGGCAAGGTGGCCAGCATCCTTAGAGCAGCGATAGCTGGGCTCTGTAAGCCTCGTGTTGAGGCATCTACCCGTCTGTCCGACGTACACCTTCTCACACGTCAGCGGTAGACAACTTAGTGCAGACAACATAGTTGTCCGCGTAGATAGTCAGCACTCCTTTTTCACTGTGCGATAAGCTCGTACAGCTGGCTCATGAAAGTCAACCTGTAATTTTCAGGACTAAGCGGCGACTTAGAGAAAGATACTGGTGGTCTGGCTTAGCTGGCCAAGTTGAACGTGTAGTCCACGACTGCACTGTATGTCAAGCACAGACACATCTGCTAAACCAGTTTTTGCACCCTTACAGCCTGTCCCATGGCCAACTCAACCTTGGGAAAAGCTAGACATGGACATTGTCGGTCCACTCGAACGTGCTCCTTACGACTGCATATGTGAAATTACATTAGTCTACTACCAGTCAAGGTGGCCTGAAGTCTGCTTTACCTATGCAGCCACTTCTGAAGCAGTAATTACATTTTTGTTTACACTTTTCAGTAGGGAAGGCTTCCCAGCAGCAATTGTCAAGGACAATAGTACTCAGTTTAAATCATATATTTGAAACTTTCCTCTCCGACAGAGGCATTAAGCATCTTTGCTCTTCGAACTCCTATGCACAAGCCAACAGCTAAGTTGAAAGATTCAAGCGCGTTTTGAAGGAGTGAATCCAGCTCGCTCAACTGCAATGTCGTCCACTGAAACAACCTGTAACGGAGCACTTAGGCACGTATCGCTTTAGAACTCAGGCTTGTCGCGTGCACAACTTCCGCATAATCGCCAATCGCGTTCTGGAATTCACATTGTAGGGTTACACCCAAGGTCTCCCGCTCCTTCGTCGATTTTGGATCCTGTGAGAACACGAGTGTTCCATAGGAAACTAAGCAGCGCGTGGACTCAAAGCGTGGATCGAAACCTCCTAAGCTACATGCAGGCCACAGGGTTAAAGGACGTCTGCCAGGGAAGCAGAAGAAATACGGGGGTCCCTATACAATCCTTAGTCAAGTCGGATTCAATTCCTTCCGCCTTAGCGATGGCAATGTCTGCAATGCACCAGAGGTAGTAATTAATACAGAGCAGAACGCAACTCCGCGACAGAATTCCTGTACTCTACCTCACTTATCATCCATGCACCAGAATAATTCCTCCTCACCTCCATGTTCTTATGCAGCACCGCACTTAGTGCGTCTTCCACTAACCGCCTCGCAGGCTTCAAAAAACCGGCTGATGTGTCCAGCCCCAATGGAGATCTTATCGAAGAGGGCAAAGATATGTCATCTACGAAAACTCAAGAAACTGCCGCGTTCGCTCTCTGACGATGAGCATTTAGGTCAGCCCGAAGGCCCGAACTCTTCTTCTGAGCTAGCTAAGGCTCCGTCGGTGAACGCTTCACCCAACTCTCGCATGCCGTCGTCCCAAAACGACGCCGTTATGAGTATTATGTTCCTTAAATATGTACATGTATAATCCTATAATACTTTCATTTTTAATATATGCTACTAACAATATATTTTGTATATCTATTTTTACTGTATAATCCCGACTTGGATGGAACATGCAATGGTGACTAACTTTCTAATTAGGTACTACTTATACTGGTTCACACAGGGCTCCTGCAATAAAAACCAATTACATCCTTTTAGTCAAACCACTTGAACTCCGGTCAAATGAAACCGTCCCAATAAAGAATGAATACATTCCTACATGTGATAACTATGGTAGGATGTTATGTTATTTCGCACATTTTTCTACACGTTCAATGACTGTGTGCCACATTGTCATGTCCACTAAAGCATTATACTACATTCTTACTAGTTGGTGATTGTGCAGATGTTACTGCGTGCCAAATTTTTAGTGCCTGCCACTGTATATTTTCTATGCACAGTACAACTGCGATCGCCTACTGTGGCGTTAGTTCAGTATAATTTGGCCGCGTTCTCTTGTACAAATGCACAAGAGTTTACGTCTTCATTCCTTTCTAGGCGGAGATGATGTGGCGTTGCGCATTTTATGTTACTAATCTGGGAGTCTATGTTGACTCCCGACCAGTCTCGGTTTCTCACGGTTTTTCAGAGAGCGCCACTCAATGGTCATTAGCTGTACACATTTGATACGCGCACTCTTTCTGAATAAACTGAGTCCCCTCCCCGTTTCCGTCGTGGTGTGACGTTTCGACGAGCACTCCGGCGCTACTCGCCTTTGTCTCCGCCAGACGGCGTATCTGACTAGCGATACACACCCTGTCCGTTTTTCTTCTTGGTTTCGACAAAGATGTGCTTTACAGCCGTTTCTTCCCTGACCCACTCTTATCCTTGTCCCCTAAGGTTGCATTTTTCTTTCGCCCTCAATTTAAGTTGAACCCTTGTCGCAGGGCTTCAGGTTTCTGCCCCGTAGGTAAGTGCGGTTAAGCTGCATCTACTATACAGGGTGTGATTTCACGTGATATCCGGAAATTGTCAAAAACGGGAGAAATGGACAGTTTCCTCGCTGCCTTCATAATTGCTTTTTCTGTAGCAGCAGACACCTTAAGACAGCTAGAGACATCAATCACCGCAGTATTTAAAGATATTCAATTGATTAACTTTTTAATTAGTGCAGACAAGAGGTCGGGTCCAATGGGGGAATCGGAACCCTTCCTGCCAAGAGCCCATTGGCGCTTTGAGATTTCCAAACAGCAGCCTCCTGTCATCTCAGCAGAGCGATGAAATCTGACCAATTTCGCCGGCGTCCGAAACCGAAACGCGAAAGAGCTCAGCAGCCACTTTCTTACGAGACGCCTAGAATTAGCGAGCGTCGTTATCGCAACCATTGATCGCTTCTTGTGTCCGAGGGCTGTGCTTAGAATTATAGCACGCATAGCGCACCTACGTTGACGAAGGTGAACAATGGCTTCGTTCTGGCTGTCTGCCGTTTGCACCCAGTTTCGGTTTCGCTGGTGGATTTGATCGAATTTCATTACTACGCAGAACGACCAGAAGCCGCTTTCTCGAAACCTCAAAGCGGAGGTGGGCTCTTCAAAGGAAGAACCTCAATTCTCGCATTTCACCGGACCACCTTCTCCACAAATTACAAGGTTAATTCATTTATATTCTTTAATTACTGCTTTTCTTCATGTCTCTAGCAATATTAAGCTGTCCGCCGCTACAGAAAAGCAAAGGTGACGGCAGCCAGTAAATATTCCATTTCCCTTATTTTTGAGAATTTCGGACACCCTGCGTACTTTTCTCTTGAAGAATAGAGGTAAACTGCCATTCACGAGTCACGATCCAAACTGCTGAGGTGCACATAGACTCCTTCCTTCACGACGGGCACACGTTCAGCCCTGTGCAGGGTCTCAGAACCTGTGGCACGAACTAACCACCGATGATACTTTATAACCCCTTCCGCAGTGCATACAATATTGTTTTACATCTTTCTACGCCTTTGTGCTTCTATACTTCTCCGCGCTCTTGCTTGCGGACCTGTAGGGTCAACGCTTTGCTTCGCACTATCGACGGCGAAACGTCTTTTTCCCAGAACCACCATTATTTCCAAGGTTCCTTTCACGGCGATGTTCTTAGTTTTGGCAACGCATCGAGTGCTTGTCACCAGGATAGACAGTGGCTTAAAAAGAAAGAGAAGAAACTCTGCACAATTTTCGTTGGGAGTAGTATAAGTGATATGTAAGAGCAAAGATTTATGCAGTAGGAAACTCTATGGTCGCGGCCTTCTTAGGAACGTTGTTGTCAGGGAGCAATCATTGGCCTTCGATCTTTGGTGTTCGTCAGTGTCTGCAACGCTGAAAGGGAAGGGCCTCCCGCGATCACCGAAACGCCAGCATGGCATTAAAATTTTAACAAAGTAGTGAATTTTCATGACGTGCAAATGTCTCATACAGTGTTTACATCTTTTCCTAGAAAGGGCTGTTATCCCACCATCACGAGATATTTCAACAAAGCCTTCATAAGCAGCATTGTCCTTTCATATTTTTTCTACTGCCGGCGCAACGCATTCATATGCATATGAATGCGTTGAATGAATACTTAACAGGGTGCGGGTTTGGGCTAGTCGGTGATCCATAACTGGGTTTTTGCGCCTAATTAAAGGGAGTTGGTTTATGCGGGGTTCGCGTGACTAGAAATAAAAAGTAATAATAAAATCGCCGGCGTACGCGTATCTCTCACTTGGTCTTGCACTTGTGTCATTTTTCTGTCTCCCTGAACTGTGGTTCTGTCTCCTTGTCCACTTGAACTGTTATTCAGTCACTGGCTTGCCTGCTTAGCCCAGTGGATAAGAAGGAGCGGCTTGTGCGTGTTTCAAGAGATTTAGTTTTATCTTATAGCGATTCATATTAAGGGACGGACGCACGGTTTTCTCGTTCAGTCGGTACAGACGCATAAAATCAAAGAAAAGCTGTAATTCTGTAGTTTCATCTTGAGCGATTTCAAGTGAATGATTGTGAGGCGAGGCTCCACAATAAATGTGACTTCCTGGGGTTATTTAATGTGCCCCTGAATCTAATTAGACGCATGTTTCTTCATTTGCCTTCATCAAAATGCGGTCATTTTGGCCGGAAGTCGAACTTGCGTTCTCGAGTGTCAGCCGCTAAGCTACCATGGCGGGTTTTTTTAAAGATGAACGTATACCAGCTTGTGCAGATTTTGGTAAGCCTTTAATGAGTATTAGAATAAGAGAGAGCTGAGCTTGTTGGTTAGTATTCATTCTAAAAAGATGTACTAATTCTAAAAAGACAAGAAGCGGACCGATATTTCTTTCGTAAACACACCAACAAATTTACTGATTGCCCTATAAGTGTGGTGTATAAGGTCGCTTTCAGCTACGGCCGCTTCTACGTAGGACAGATGGGCCGATGCATCAACCAGAGATAGTTGGAACATAAGAGATGGCTCACCTTCTAATCTATCTGTACATTGTCGAGATTGGAAGTCCACGCCAAAATTCGATGAATGCGCAGTGCTGTACGGGCATAGAAATGAAGAAACGCGCTGATGACTGAAGCATCGCATATCGAGAATAGTGGTAGCGCATGCGTGAGCCAACCGTCGATTAACTTGCATAAGATGGATCAAATGCCTCAACAGTTATCTTCCACGTAGACCCCTACGCGTGCCGGACTGATAGGTTCGCCTGTTGCATGGGCATGCGCAGATAAGTTTTCGTGCCTTCGTTCTTTTCCGCCGTTGTGTGTCTCTTCAGCTGTTAGTCGGCGTTTGTGGTGTCCTGGCTTCTTTCTTGCGTCCGTGTTTGCACGTCCCGTCTTTTTAGATTTAAGGAGTAGCCACGTTTTTACGCAGGGAACGCTAGCGCGTCGCATTTCCTCATCGCATCACAATAACGCCATGTGCCGTCGTTTCAGTGTAGTACTGCACCCATCATGCGATAGCGTCCTCAACAGGCTTTTCTCTATTTTAGCGAGCGCGTCGGAGCAACTGCCCGCTTTCGCTCAGGAGGTGAAGTAGCTTTGCGCATTTTACAGCGTAAATAAAACACTGAAAATGCAGCGCAAAAAAAAAAACGAAAAATAAATCTAAATGCGCAGAAGCGGAGTAACTGCGTTTTAATAAGAGTAACTGAACAATTTTTTTGTCGTAGTACCTCCACAACAGAGACGTCCTTTTCGAGTCCTTTATTCTCTAATACCAACGGGCAGCCTCGAACAAAAGAAAGAGAACATCTTAGTGCGTACGCGCCTTCAGACAAGTGACACCTGGTTACCCATGCGCAGTGGTGTTCACTGGTTCACAAGCATGGCTTAAAGTCAGGGGAGGCTCGGGGACACTCGGCCCCCCTCTTCCATTTCTTAAGGAGGGGCTCATGTATGTGTGTATGTATGTATATAGATCGCCGCCCTCTGAGCGCCCCCCCCCCCCCTGCAATGAAAGGAGACTTTAAGCCCTGCGTGTAAGATATCGCGATGGGAACACAACATTCTTAACTGCGCAAAATAGACAAGACGTGAACAAGAACATGGACGCGCACACTTGGCTTTCCGTGTGCGCCTATGTTCCTGTTTCCGTCTCCTCTTCCTTGCGCAGTTAAATACCTTGACGAGTCAATAAGCCGACCAGCCCAACACTTGAATGAAAGTGGACTCCATTTCGTTGCGTGTCGCTTTCAACGAGCCACAGTGGCTGTGGTTCTACCGTCCGCGCTGACTTTGATCTGCGTAGCTATGATGACTAGCTTTTCTACTTTTTCATTATCTCTCTCTGGAATTGAAATCCTCCTCGCTTTATCCATGGTCCTTTAGTTTCGCTCGACATAACTGCCAAGTCGCTGCCAAACAAGTGGAGCCTCGAGGAAAAAGAAATGACCTCGTTTTCCATGCGGCGCAGAAGTGGCCACAGTCACGCATCGAAATGGAGCCGACGTCGGATGGGGCAGAAAATAGACACGATTCACTGTCGACGATAATCGTGCAAGGATGGGAGAAGAGCGTGATCTGGCACTTGACTCGCGCCGTTCAGAGGGCCCGCGTGACTCATGTCAGTGCTTTCAATTTTAACATCGCGCATATTCCCGGACTGCGCTCGCTCACGGCTCCCTCAGCAGCCATGCTCTGGCCGATATCGGAGCCGTCTTAGCGCCCGCATTTCTCTAGGGCTGTTACGTGGGCGAAAACACAATGACTGCGTCGAGGGAAGGAGGAAAGGCCAACCAGATGGCTGGGGGAAAGGGATGAAAATCAAGTGGTGAGCAGCTGTGTTCTGAAAGCAAATTATTTGGGAACAGAGCAGAATGTGCGATGTAGAACTTACTAATGAATGCTATCACTCCAAGTGAAGAAGATTGGAATAGCAATTTAATAGAGAAATACATAGATCGCTCACCATTTACGTGATGACAAGTTATAGAACAAAAAAAAATACATAAAGATATCAGTCAGAGGTGTCAAACCCACATAGGCTAGCAGGCCGCAGTCACAAAATTTAGTCTCCCGCAAGGGCCGGGACAGCGAAGAGGACTGAGGGGCGTTGAACAAAATGTCAGCTAACGTGGCCATTTCAGAATTCACTTTCAGAATCCACTTTATTTGCAACACACTTGTTGGAGATCCCGAAGCCAAAAAGCTGTGCAAAACAGCTTGACGGGACCTGGGGGTCTACAGAGGGCAGCACATGCAGTGGATTTCACACAGATGTACACTTGTAAGCGAAAACAAACAGCATAATAAAAAGAAAATATAAAAATCACTAGATATACAATGAACATCAGTGCACTGTTTCTGTATGGCGCACAGAACATGAAATATTATTTAGTTTTGAGCAAAGAAAAATTTATGGCTCCATCAAATAATCACGCACATGTGATTTGAACACACAAAATGGGGTACTAAAATTAGTATGGGTTTTTAAAACGTTGTAAAGTGCTGGTATGCAATATTGAAGTCTGACTCTACAGTAGTTTGTGCGAGTATGTGGTATTTGACTGTTACGTATGCTGTAGTTATGACGAGTGTGTTCTTCGTCTTTTGGAAGCTTGTTTTTATACATATAGAAAGACATTTTATAGTCGTGTAGCTTGGAAGCTTTTAGCATATTATGTTTATTAAAAAGGAGGCAGTGTGTAGTAGGCTTGGGTGTCCACCTAAATTTTCAAAGGTTCTTAACACCTTTTTTTGCACGTGTTCTAGTTTAATCTAGTTACTAGTAGTTGTTGTACCCCAGACTAAGGTACAATATGAAATACGTGAATAAACATTTGCATAATATACAGCACTCTTTAGACGTAGAGGAACTAATTCTCTAAGTTTGTAGAGGCATCCAACTGCTTTGCCCAATTCAATCGTTAGCTTGTTGACATGCGTGTTCCAAGACATTGTATCTTCGAACCAGACACCTAGAAACTTTTCTGATGAAACACGCTGAAGGACGGTTCCTTGAAAATTAAGGGCGAATTCAGAGTCGCATTTTCTGGTGAGTGGTTCAAATAATATAATTTGTCTTCTTAACATTTAGAGCTAATCTTTTACAGTCCAGCCATCGTTTGAGTGTAATTAAGTAATTGTTTGTTGTAGTGTTTAAGCTTGTTAAAGTTGGTGCGGAAAGGAATATGTTAGTGTCGTGAGTATACATGACCAGTTTCGGTGAACCGGGCAGATCACATAAATCATTGATGTTGAGTATAAACAACAAAAGCCCTGGCACTGACACCTGAGGCACCCAAATTTTGCAATAGTAGTTGGAGACGCCGAGTCACCGACCTTCACACATTGCTTCCTGTTATGGAGATAGCTTTTCACGAGATCAAGGGCAATGCCACGTATACCATAATCATGCAATTTAGACAGTAGAATAGTGTGGTTCATGCAGTCAAACGCTGTTCCTAAATTGATAAATAAGCCGACAGTAAAAAGTTTGTTTTCCATGTTGCTGAGAATTTCATTTTTAATTAGCAGTAATGCCATTTCGGTAGATTTCCCTTTCTGGAAGCCATATTGTGAATCATTCACTACGTGATATTTAGGTAAAAAGTTAACGAGCCGTGCATTGATGACGTTCTCAAAGACTTTGGAGAAGATAGGCTGAACGGATTTCAAAGACCTTTCCCATAAATCACATGTGGGTCATTTCTGAAGGCGATTTGGCGTCAGGATTCGAGAAACAAAGCAATGCTGATCTCTAGAATGACTGAAATTTGGACTCCGATCTTCGCCTCGTGCGCCGCGGATTGTGGCACTGCGAACTGCACTCCGGTGACGCACGCAGGGGGATTCGCCTTTTGTAGTCTACTGGGCTCTGCTAGAACAGTTGCATTTTCATTAGGTTGCTGCGTAGCACGGGGCTCCTCGACTACTACCTAGCTGTATCTTCTTCCAGTGTTAGTTGTATAGATGGTTGCCAGCATTACAAGAGGTTAAGAAACGTTTACATTTAATGTATGTTCTGCATACCCGCAGCCACCAGGGTTAGAAATAACGCCCCCGAGTTAGTGGTGCAACCAGGTGGGCTAGGTGGTGATGAAATCTCTTTCCTGAAGGCGCAAACATATCGCCAAGCTAGTTAACGAGAGTCCACGCAGCTTTCTATGCAAAACGCGATCAATTTTAGGGTTTATTCGCAAAACTCAGCGTTTTATAGGCATCACTTGAGTTGAACGAAAATTCACACTTGGCTCATAATTGTAGTCCTGTGGGCCTGTGTGTATAAAATGTTTGCCGACTAAATAAAATTGATAAGTTCACCGACAAGTGGGTTATTGCGGATAACTAGCGTGGATTGGGCGAGTTGGCACTGCATATTCAATCTTGTTACTCGTATTATCGGCGCCAAATAAAACGAGAGCAGTGGTGCGCGTGGTGAGTGTGCACCCTCATTATTACAGATAGATTCGCTCATACGGCTCGCAGCTCGTGCCCATGCGCATGCATGCTTTCGATGGCTGCCTATAACCGGATGTCAATCACTATACCGTTGCTAATGCTTGGGCCACGCGGTCCGCTGTTTGTGTTTAATTGGACGCCTATAGTAAAGCTTGGTAACAGGACGGATGAATCGGCGAAAGAGACCACAAATAGGGGCGATCTTTCCCACCCCTCCATTTGGCCCCCCCATTTGACCTTTTATTCCTTTTCTCCACCGCGCTGTAACAAGGATGAATATCATTTTGTACCATGATCGCACCACGCTCTATCAGGACTCCACGGTTGAGAGCGATTAACACTATTTGATCCCAAGTACATCTTATTACTACGCTCCGATATGAAAGATCTGTATTTTTTTTTACATTAGTATGATTACACTAATTCTGGTAGCGCACTTTCAGAGGACCGTGAACGAGTAAGAAAACGTCCATTTATCAACGTAGGGATTAAAATATGTTGTATAAAAGAACGCCGAAAAACCCGTCAATATTTCAAAGCACCCTCGTGCATCCTCTTTTTACTCGTGCTCCCAACGTTCTTATTTTCTTGTCAAAATTTCACCTACTTACGACGCGCTTACACAGCAGCTGCTGCAAATTTGGATGTAATGAAAGGTTGTTCCCTGTAATGATCACTTAATCTAATTGAGTTGCATCACACGTCATTCATCGTACGCTTAAAACTCCGAGAAGGGAACTTAACCGACGGAACAGGCTTGGCAACCGAACACGCGCAGAACGCTGTATACAAACGTTGCGCTACAAAGCAGACACCAAAGCCGAAGCCCAAACGCTGCAGTCAGTGATCGAAAACGGGCCGGCGAGCCATTATGAGTGCACCACGGCC
>NW_023615903.1:0-60001 GCF_013339695.2 Rhipicephalus sanguineus | reverse complement strand
ACATGTTACTTTCAAGTAAAAAAAACAATTGGAGGACGCTTGAGCTTCGCCTTCAAGAGTAGAACGCGATAGCACAATGGGCCCCGTGCGCATCACCTTGTTAATTGCTAGGCTAGCTTCGGTTATTGGTGGATGCCTCAACCGTGCCGCAAGGAAACGAACGTCTATGCTTGTAACATTGGCCGTTTCAAACTGTCCTAGAATGCTTACTGCAAGTACAGTTGCGAGGTGCCCACTACGCCATAATTCTTCCATTTGCGGATCAGCGAAGGCAGCGCGAACCAACGCAGCTGCTCACTGTATGCATTTGCTGATAATTATAATTAAATTTGTCTGAGCGCTTTGTAATGGGTGGGCCTTTAAAACACCGACTCGTTGCACAATTCACATGGTTTGACGCCTGGTGCAATTCTGCGCTTCTGCCACGCAATATTACATGTGTTAAGGAGGCTCCTCGCACTCATAAAATTTCATAGAGCTTTTTTTTTTTTCCGAAGCAGTTTCAAGCAATGGCGTTATACAAAGGGCTTTTAAAAGACAACTCTATTTAAATTTTTATAACATTCGTTATCACGTGCCACCCAAAAGCAATTCTATGCCTGTTGACATGCTCTTACTAATGGGCATAGGTTGGCAAACTCACTCAGACTCATATCGAGACGCGAGTCTGAGTCTGAGTGAGTCCGGGTGAGTAAAGTTTTTGTGAGTATGAGTCCGAGTGAATTCTGTTGGGAAAAATTTTGGTGAGCCTGAGTCCGAGTGAGTCCGGTTGAGGAAAAGTTTGATGAGTCTGAGTCCGAGTGAGCTCTGAGGGCAAAATATATTTCTTGAGTGAGTCTGAGTGAGCTGCATATTTTTTGCCGACCTATGGTCCTATCTACTCAACTTCAGCATTACTATCAGCCTTATGTCGGCTCACGTTTATACTCACGTATAGTCCCACATACTTCAACGCGCTACCCTTCATACTTCAGCTCAATATTTATTGATCAGAGGGGTGTGTTGTGAAGGGCTAGGGGGAGGAGGTGCCTTGACCTTCCCCCCGTAAACTTTTTCACTGAAAGTTACTGGTAAAAATATCTCGTGTGAGTCATCTCTTTCAATAAAAAGGTCCTTATTGAACTGCAAACTCGGACAACTCGTATTTGAAGGTACGAAATCAAAAGGTGCTAAGAAGCGCACCGATTATGCGAGATATTGGCGGTAAAGAGCACTGACATTATGGTAGAAAAAGGCTAATTATAGGCTAACGGACTCATGAGTCCACCCACTCAGACTCACTCAGACTCAGATCCAGCCGTGAGTCTGAGTCTGAGTGAGTTCGAGTGAATTATATTTTGGTGAGTCTGAGTCCGGTTGAGAAAAATTATAGTGAGTCTGAGTCCGAGTGAATCCGAATGAGGAAAAGTTTGGTGAGTCTGAGTCCGAGTGAGCTCTAAGGGTAAGATATGTTTCGTGAGTGAGTCTGAGTGAGCTCCACATTTTTTGCCGACCTATGCTAATGGGTATGCACAGTTTATGGAAAACTCGCATGTTAGACAGGCATGAGGAACCAATGCAGTTGAATTTCATATAAATGGCTCCACAGCTAAAAGACTTATCGATAACTACAGTTTCAGCCAGACTGGTATCCACTGTTCATGAAATGCACTGCTCCATACCCTTTTAGGACACTGTGTTATTTGAAATTTCTTTCTGTGTAACGCTTGCATGTTTGTAAAGGTGGCCTTGAGTATTTTGTTCACAAAAAAGAAAAAAAAGCCCTCTTGAAGCGATTGTCAGACTAGCTGTATATGTAAGGTACTGGTGTGCAGAAAAGTTGTGGCAATTTCACTTCACCCACAGATACAGTCTGTCAGTGTTTATTTTTGCTGTTGCAGTTCCTTTTCTGCTGGTGTAGATGTGAAAAATCCAAAAAGCTTGGCCTTACTTTTTTAAAGCCGTAACTGTTGTTTCTTTGTTCTTGCACTGATTGCTATTGCAACAGCATTTATAAGTGCTTAATGCAATTGGCAGGAGTCATTCTTGTAGCAGTGAAGCTTCAGTTGCAGTGAATTGATGCCCACTAAACAGGCGTTTCCTTCATTTTATGCCTAGGGAGGTTCACCAGTGTCATTTTACAAAGTTTCATTGAGGCTCACTTGAAGAACCATCAGAGCCACCTTCTAAAAGAAAATGTGACCACATGTTTGCTTCACTTTTAATGATAGTATTCCCCTGTCTCAGGACTGGAACTTGGCTGATAAGCATGTGGATTTAAGCAGTGAAAACGTGTTGCTTGTTTCTGTTTTTTTTTCTCATTCCTCAGAGCAGCAAAAATGTAGCTTAAAGGCAACTTACACACAGATAATGAGTTGTTCTTTTTATAATTTTAATAAGTGTGCGATGCTGTGGTTGCTTCTGTGTGCTAATGTAGTATGCTTACTTGATGGCAGTGGTCTGTCAAAGCCATGCCTCAGCCTTGCCTGCCAGTACCAGGACCCTGAGGGTTCGTACCAGTGTCCAGAGTGGTGCGACATTGATTTGAATGGCACCTACAAGCCTTCCTACAATGTAGCACCCACAAGTTATTGGTATGTGAAATCTTGCATTCACATTTGTGAAAATATAAAAGTTTGCACAAAAGTTGCAGAGAAATACACCTTTAGCATTACGAGGAGATGGAGAGTTTCCTCTGGCTATCCAGCAAATGCTCAGGTGCCTGAAGCCTTCGCTACTGTGGCCCCATTATTCAAAGCAGATTAAAGTTTGTTTATTTTGATGGGTTGCTCTCACAAACAGCTTTTATGCCACAGTGTGCTGCCTTTATTTGTTCTTTGCAAATATTGACATGTTAATACTGGTATCACTGGGCATTCATGCAGTACCTCTGGCACATGGCATTTAAATACTCTGATGTATGCAGAACTGTGGTTTCTTTCTGTAGCTACTGCAAGCTTAGTTGCCCGTGACGAATACAAGGAGGTCAAAAAAACGGCAGGAAGGGGAAGATGGAAGCTTGCGATGAAAAAGTCCGTAAACAGGGGTGTGTGCTCGAGCCAACGTTTCGACAAGTGGACTTGTCTTCTTGAAGCGTTGAAGAAGACAAGTCCACTTGTCGAAACGTCGGCTCGAGCACACTCCCCCTGTTTACGGACTTTTTCAGTATAAGAAGAGTACTGTGAGAAGTCCAGGAGTGCAACATCACACGTCTCGTTAGACAACATGCTCAGTTGGGCTCGTTGGTGCATACATCTTGAGAGGTACCAATCAGCCCAACTGGTGAAAGATTCTGCATTGCAGGTAAGTGTGGGAAATGAACAAGATGCAGTATCAGACAACATAGTTTCTATTAGCTTCTGCCTTTCGTATCACTTTTGTTTTGGGGCATACGAGTATGTGTGCATACATTACCATTCCTCGTCAAGTGAGAAGCTAGCTTTGTAAAAAGCTGCACATTTAGGTAGTGGCGTTCTCACTGATGGCAATATATGAATATCTGCTAGTTCTAAACGTGGTTTCATTCAGGAATCAACAAGTTGTTCATTAAGTTGATCAGAAATTAAGCATTGGTAATGCTTTTCTGAAGCTGTTGTTTGCACTTTCAACTTGGCTGTAAAACATAGGCTGGTTTTATACAAGTTGTGGGCACAGTGTCTACAAATAATAGCTATGTTTAATTGGGGCAAGTGGTAACTGAGCTGCCAACTCAACGTGTCTTTGTATAGTGCTCAAGAGGACAGTATTTGTAAAAATTTTGCATCAATGCTGTGTCCATCTAGCTATCATCTTCACTTGTTTAGCACTGTTTCCACAGCTGTGGAATATCAATGTGCTCACCGTAGGGCACTGTGCCCATCGTAGGGTTGCTTTAATTGTAGAACTATGTGTTGCCTGTGTGGACATTGTGCAAAAAGACATAAGAGCAGATATTTGCTTGATGAAAAATTTACCTAACGGTAATGAAGACGTATACATAATTGATAGCTGAGCAAATTGGTACTGACGCATTGATACAACTGCGCAAATAGGTGGGACAGAAAGTTACAAGGGGAGCGGATGATAGCTCATCTGTTCCTCTTCTCTTTTCGTGTCCCATCTTGTCTAAAGTGAACGAAATACAGCACTCTGAAGTATAAACCCTCCTGAGCATTGTAGCAAATCATGTAAGCTGTAAACTGATCTCTCAAATTGTCTTCTTTAGATACTCTAGTGCAGGGTTGGCAACCTTTTGAGGCATAGGGCCGAGTTGCATGAAGCCGACACGGCGGGGGCCACACAGCAAAGCAGGGGGGAGGGGACGGTGCCTTGCAGGTAAAGAGAAAAAATTACGCGAATTGAAAATAATGTACAAACTACAATAGAATGTTTATTTTCAGCCCGCATGTCACAAGGTTGCAATTTACAAACACTGGTTACAAGCAAAAGAAAAAAAACTTTTCAATGCGACCTTTCTGCTGAACATTCTGCGCCAACTCGCAATTATCTACACCAAGGTTGCTCACCGACAGACGCAGAAATTCGTGGAGGTGTTCATCGGTTAGTTGGGACTGCAAGTTTGATTGACGACTTCATACTAGAGCAAGTCTGTTCACAGGCCTAGTATTACCGAACACTGTTATCATGGCTGCTGCTAGTTTTTCAATCTCGGAAACTTTGAGTCTGTGAGGCTGCATAAAACTTCACAGAGTCTTTCACATCAAATTTGTCTTTGAGCTCATCGTCTGTTTGCTGATCAGCCAGTTCCAACTGGTACATATTCCCACCTTAAAAGGATTCTGAAAGTATCGGATGCTACTCGAATGTTTCTGAAAATCGGAGAACCTAACTTCGAACTCCGTCGTTAAATCCTGTAATATTTGACAGAGAATTTTTCTGTGGGAAGCGGTGTGCTCGTATCTCCCTCAGAACATTTGCAGCAAGGGAAGTGACAAAGATTAGACTCTCTAGCCTGCTGTTGGAAAAGGTTGAGTTTCAGCCCAAAAGCCTGCGAGCATGTCAGACACGAGTTTCCCTTTTCCTGATGGGACTGTGATGATCCTTCCCTGACCTATTATTTCCACAAAGAATCTTTCTTTTCCCTTTTTTGGACTGTGCAAAAAAAGGAAAAAAGGAAGTGAAGACGTTATCTGGCTAAGTGTGAAGGTGGGGGACAATGCCAACTGGATGCAATCTTTCTTTGTTATTATCTAACCCCATTTGAGGTGAAAACTGCCATGAACGCCTTCAGATAGGAAGTGACAAGGGGAAGGGAAAGGGGGGTTCTGACGTTGTGCCGGGGACCGCATAATACATCCCCGCGGGCTGCAGGTTGCCGACCCCTGCTCTAGTGGATGTGCAGCATACATGGCTGTGATGTCAATTTATGGTGCAGGGTTTCAGATTTGTAAACTCCACGTTCCAATTTTTCTGATTCCAAATCTGAGCTCAACATTCTGCTAGATATAGTCAGTGGAGTTAAACTTTCCCTCTCAAATGTAACAAATTTATTTCAAACTTGTTCAGTGGCTTTCATAAAAGCAGTGCAGTTTACATGGGTTTTATATCATGGTTGGTATCGGAGCTGGCGTCGAGCTATGTCCAACAGGACTTAGCTGTGAACGTCTCAGCCCAAATTTGTTGGTATGCGCAGTGCATAGTGCTTGCAAGTGGAGCACAAAGTTGAAATGCCCCCTTTTCAAACATAATGGTTAGGTGTCCATCAACCGCTGTTCTTTGACAATGGGGTGTAGATTATACGAGGGTCCTTCAATACTTTGATACTGGGCATGAAACTCCCACGTAAGGCTATGGAAGAGCTTCATATACCACGCGCAGTTGCCATGCCTTGGCGTTGCATAGCTATAAGGCAATGCGTTAAGCATTCATGAATGCCTCCATTGCTATAATATATGCCATAATAGATGCTATAATAAATGCTACGGACGTTATAAAATCTACGCTGATAGCATCCATCCATCTATACGGACATCTAGGAAGGCAGCTGCGGCTACCGGAGGGGCGATCGCCATTAGCAAGAGCGTCAGTGGTGGTGGTAAAAACTTGTGAGTAATTTTGAGCCCTGTGCTAGGAGCATTGGCACGGCGTGTTGCTGTGCATGCTTGTACTTGTTTCACCTCATGTCTGTATATGTGGTGACATCGATGCTGAGTCATTTGCGATAGCAATGATGCCTAACACTTGCTGTGTGCGAGGCTGCTTTGGATACGAGGGCGTTGATGAAATGGTCTCCTTATTCTGTTTACCAGCTGACATGTAACTAGGCAGCAGGTGGAAGAGCACCATCCCTTGACAAATTACTACCGGGTTCTTGTTTTAATCAAAGTACGCACGTGAGTGCGATGGACATTTTTGATGCCAGAAACGTTGTGGGAATGCCAATTTTGAACTGATTTTCTCTGCGATGCTAAATGGGAACATACTTATAAAAAGAAGACACTTGTGCAGGTACGAACAGATCGGTGTTATAAAAAGTGAATGCGTAAATGCAAGAACTTTCACTTGGAAACTGTAAATATTGCCTAGATCTAGCATGTGCAGTTTATAGCTGCTTCTGCAATTAGTTCCAAGATGTAGCAGGACTGATAGGCGGGCGAGTTGGAACTTATCCATCTCTGCGCAGCGCATAAAATTGACAAGGCACACGAGAGAAGAGGACGGGACAAGCGCTGATCTAACAACTGAAAGATTTTATTTGAAAAAACAAATATATATACAGAAACACATGTGCCACGCAAGATTACACCCGATCAATGAAACGGATTTCTTGTTCCAAGATGGCTTCATGGTTCAGGCTTGCTTGTTCTGCATGTGAAATTCTCATTAGTATCAGCTTCATAATGCCTCAGAATAAATAGGCAGTTAGCAGGAGGATGAGTGCTGTGGGCCGCCAACACGCTGTAGGCCCCACCATAACTTGCACAAGCAAGCGTTAACCGGTGGATCAGCCAGACTTGTTGGCAATGTACTGTTCAATTTAAACACAACATTAAACTACATCACTGAGATCAAGAAACGTAGGTATAGGTGCGAGTACAAGCGAAGTCGCACCACTTGATGGGCAGCCTTGCTCGAATCATCACCAACAATTAATGACTCGAGTTAGTAACCATCTCTTGTGCTATATTGTTTGGTCAACATTCATCACTGCTAAGTTCAGGTAGCGAATACAGTGAAAAAACTCACAGGGTCCTTGTGCATTCACCTAAGACGACTCGAAGGTGAAAGCCATCTTCTCCTTCTCAGTCGATGTATTGATCCTGCCGCGCCACCCTCCGAAAGCTTTGTGCACCTCGCATGGTTTTGCTCTGCCTCCAGGATCGGAGGCACTTACTTGGTTCTGCACTGCCTCCGTGATCGGCCCACCTTTCACCAAGCTACGATGTCATGTGATGAGACCATCATGTGACGTTACGACACGTGATGTCACGTTAGAATTTGGGACGTCATGGTGACACCACAAAATTTTGAGATCTGTGACGTCATGATGACGTCTTATCGTGACGTCATCACGTGAAGATGATTTTTTGGATCACTCGTGCTGTGCCCGACGCCACGGGACGCCAACGATCAATTTTCGCGTTTGATGAGGCATCTAAGGCTTTCGCCTTAAAAAATGTGAGCAGAATGCTTTTCATAGGAAACACCCACGCGTATGCGCGACTGCCCATCCAAATACAGCAGATCGGCTACCTTCAGCTCACAGTAGCTCTTCTGGCAGCAGGTTTTGTCCCTGTATGAAAGTTTGGTGGGCATTCCATGACCAAAAGAAAGGTGTTCAAGGATTCTGATTACACCAAGAGCTGCCACTGGCCGTTAGAGGTTAAAGTCTGTAGGTAGGATTTTTGGATCAGTGTGATCTCTCCTGTTGTTGCAGTTTATATTAAATTAACGCAAGCTGTAGTAGAAAATATGCAATATGAATTTTGATAAGAATTTAATATTTCTAAGAAAAGCTCGTGCTCAGCGGTGCAGACTCAATAGGGATCGAACTCAATGCCATCGCCAGTTTAGTGCCCGCTCTCTGGAATGGAGGAAGTGCTGGCAGATGGGAAAGGGGTACATAGCAATCATAATACTATCTCTTCTTTTTCTAGGTCTTTTAAAAAAGTTCTTTCTGTAATATATTTCTGAAAGGCATCTTACCCATTCCAAACAGCTTTTGATACTTTGAAAAGATGGCAAAGCGCTTCTTTAAGGACTTCCTATTGTTTTAATTTGAGACTTTATTTAGAGGGCCCACTCACCAGTTTTGGGCATTCATTGCCAGAAGTCAAGTGCAGTACGTAGATCATGTACTTGATGATATTTCTTCTAAGTATTAAACTGCTGCACAGTGAAAAGACAGCCAAAGTTTTACATGAAAGCCCTTGCTCTTGAGGGAGCTGCATTTTTTTGCTGGAAAACAAACGTCCCATGCACGAATGCTTAAACACGTACTCCCGCAGTATCATTGGTTGTGGTGCGTGATCTTCGTAAATCATGCCACACAGGGCCACAGTTTTGTAGAGATGCTTTCTCATTGATATTGCTTCTTACGCTTCGCAGGTGGTCAGAATGATGATCTGCCCGCTGTATCAACAGGATAGGGGAACCACGAATTGTGGATGGTATGGCTAGCATAGGATCGAGTGGAATACAATTGCTTCCAGTGGGGGTATCAGTCATGCACACTGCCGATGGCACCATTGGACGTGAGCCACATAGCGTGAAACATACAAATGGGCAGCTTAATATAATTTGCCATTTGTGGGGACTTTCCTTGTGACCATGCACAATCAGACGTGCAGATCTCTTGTAACGTGGCTGTCACATTACCCTGTGCAAAATAGAATTTACCCAGTATAAGAAGCACTGTGACAGTTTTATTCATTAACACATCATTGTACCACAGTATTATTCATTTTCTTTGTTCGCTTGAAGCAGTGCGAATGCACAAATGCCTTATGCAAGTTGAAATCATAGAAGTGGCTTTATACCACAATGTGCACCCAAAGAAAGGCATTTTAATAAAAGATTATTAAAACTTGCCTGCTATATTTTATTATGTATGTTGCATTGATGCATAGAGAGACCGCTCTGCTATATATGTTGACTACTTCTACTAGTATTGAGACTATATATATGTAGTGTATAGACATATGTATGTACTACATACATCTGACAGGGCAGCCATAAGTGATTATCATTGTGTCAAGATCAAATGGCTGTTCCACCACTGCAAAAACCAATGTGCATTGCTATCTGATCCTGACCAAAGACCTTCCGTTGCTTTTGTGTAGCCCAGTGCTGGTTGACAACAGCAAGCTTGATGACAACATGCCATCTAAGAGGGTGTTGGCCGCCATGAAGTGGGGGCTTGTGCCGAGCTGGCATCGAGGGGACCCGGCGGACTTCGAGCTGCACAAATTCAATTGCCGTGTGGAGGGCTGTAACAGCCGAAAGTGCTACCAGCCTGCGATTGCAAAGGGCCGCCGTTGTGTGGTTGTTGCCGAAGGGTTCGTTTCAAAAACCATTTTATGATGTCAAATGGTGAGCTTTCTGCTTGCGCGGGTTTGGGTACCATTGCCAAGTGCTTGAGGTGGAATCTTGGCAGGCTCTGTGCATGGGATGTTGTAAGCTGTATCTTGTCCTATGGAATGGCAACTGTGCGTGCCTTATTGCATGTTGCAGTGTGCATGATAGATAATCAACCCTTTTGAGGTACTTTGTACACATTTGTGTACACAACTTGTATTGCTAGTTCTGTCAACTAATGACTAAGAGAAAACAAGATACATTGCTCTTTGGATTCATTGAACCTTTTGTGTAATCAATGTGTCTTCATTTAACTTCATTTTGCTGTGTATTGCTTGACAGTTTAATGAATACTTTACTATGCTTTCGTTCGTTGTCACCTCTCATATTGCATGCAGTCTTGGGGTGGCACTTACAAAACTTACCTGAACCCGGTTAAACGACTTCAATAACGTGCCGTGAGAATCGTAACTCATTCTAAGTGTAATGTGACCTTAGGAAACCTTTGTTTTTCCGACTACCTATTTTTACCTTCAACCTGCTATGGAAAATAAAACTAGCCAAGCATGTTTACACTATTGTCAATTACAACCACGATTTTAAAGGGGCCCTGTAACACTTTTCCAAGTAGCCATGGAATAGCTTCATTAAAGGAGCTTATTTCCTCACGAATCGGCCACTGCAAAAATGTTTAGAATCCGTCCAGTACGAGCGCAGTTACAAAGATTTTTTGCACGCTGTAATTGCTTTCTCTCTTTTCTCGTCCTGACGGAAGCGCTGGAAGCTAAGCAGGGAGGGGTGACACAGGGGAAGAAGGTACGTCACGCGTGCCTCGTGACCTTGAGCACTTTTCCTTTTCTTGTTTTCTTCGAACGCGTGGCGTACTTTCAGTGCAATTGTGCGCGCGCACGAGCAAGTGACGGCCTCTTGCAGTGGCTGCAGTACCTACCGAGCGCGCCATGGTCAAATCAGCCGATGGCGTGGAACTTGTGTAAGTGACGCCGTAAGCATCATTTTTTGTCGAGAGAAGAGGAAGTGTTTTTTAGCAGACTTTGTGAATTTATTGTAAATCCTAGGCCGCGTGCTTCGCTATAATGTTTGGCTCGCGTGTTCTCGGGAGCCTCGACTACCGATTGGCAGCGTTTTCTGACTATGCTGAAAAAGTGTTGCAGGGCCCTTTTAATGTTTCATTGTTTCAAGCACCTTGTTGTTTTACTAGACAGCTAAGCTTTGCTAATTGAAAGATTCCACCGAGTAATAATGTCTGTGGTGAACGTCTGTTACAGTTAGCTTATATTAAGATCTGGAATGTTATTCCTTTCACAATAAAAATGTAATCCAATTTTACAAAAGTGCTAGATAAACACTATTTCGAAGAATTAGCTGATCTTTGAATGTAATATCATGTTTACAGGAGAGAATGGGTGCTCAATAAATAAGCAACTTTTCCAAGTAACTAACTCAATTTTTGCGTTCCACAAGCAGATTGTTACTACTATGAGTAGTGTGTGTGTGAATGGTGATCAACGGCAGGGATGTACTGGACGAGTTTGCGAGTACAAAAATGTTGTGACACTTAGAGGTTAACTGCATCCACATTTTAGACTGCCTAAAAAGCCTGCTCTCGACTAGTGTAGATATAGAGGAGCTTCCAGTGAAAATTTTGTGTTTGAAATGTGAGTGGAGGTGTGATAAAAAGCTTGCAAGAGTAGCCTTTATTGATACAGGAACTGAAAAGAACACCACCAATACCACTTGCCGAGAACGACTCATGACAAGGCCATGACCTAGAACTGCCTGCTTTTTGGCTTGAGCTCCAGGATAAGGGGGTGCTGAAACATATTGAAAGTGGTGTTCCTAGACCTACATCATAGCAACAACTGCCAAGTGCATGCATTGTCTGCTTAGCTGTGATTTGAAAACAGCTAAGAAGAAAACTATGCCATTACCAGCTTGCAGCTGTGCCAGGGTGGCTTTAGCAGTACTACTGTGTTTACTCTATCGTAACGCAAGAGGCGACTTTTCAGTTTGTTCACAAGAACAAAAAATTTCAACAAAAGAGAACCACGAATTTAACCCGAGGCCCCACTGCAGAAACCATTGTTTGAACGTTGCCTTTATTTGAACTATTACAGCCACAAAAAGCACGGGTTTTGTGTGCAGCGAGATTGTTGGAAGTCAAGTGCTCAGCAACGCTTCTTGTCCTGTCACTGGTTACGCCACCTACAGGTTGTGGATTCGTTGATATTGAATCACCTTGTAGCTTCACAATTGCCTGCCTCCTCTGCCGTCGAAATGGCTTTCTGTTTGAAGTGAGCATTGTACAAAGTCTGATGCATAGCCAATATATTCCAAGAAGTAATGAGCAAGCACAAATTTCTGGTAAAGATAGCCACTGCACATCCACACTGCTGACTCCTGCTGGAGGGATACCCGAATAAAAAAAAAGTTTTGAGTTGTGACAGATATGGATCTGGACGAATGTGCACTTGTTGCCAACATGTATTGTGAAACTGCTGAACTGGATGTTTCAGTTAACAGAGTGTGTATTGCAATATTTTTCTAGCTAGTACTTGATTGTAACACAAGGGTTGAGTTCAAGTGACAAAAATCTGGAAAAGACTCACATTAGCAGCAAATAGATACGATACTTCTAATAAGCAAAGTGCTTAGCTAAAAAAAATATGTGTTCCATTTGGCCTCAACATTCCATTTCACTCAGGTTTTGTTTTGGAACGGAGAAATAAAGCCTATAGCTGTTCTCAACTTTTAACTGGTTCCCGAACCGATTTGGCTTGGTAAACTTGATGATCAACACATTGCACAGGGCTGTTTACATTAATCAAGTGCTAAGCTGAAACACTCCAGGCAGCACTGCTCATGTGACTGCACTCGTAAGGTCACTGAGGTGTGTTTTTTAATTTACCATTTAGTTTCTGATTGTGTGTTGTACAGAGTGCATGGTACATCCACAGTTTTAATCAGGAGGTGAAAGAAATCGGCATTGGCAGATTGGAAATAACGATTCATGCTTTTACATAAATATCAGTGCAATTTGGTCAAAGCAGCTACAGCAGGCATACAATAAGGGCCACCTTATGAGCACCACATCTAGCAAACTTGTGTGGCCCTTTGAAGCATCAATCCTTGATGTATTTTCTTCTTTTGCAGCATATTTTTCTATTGCTAGTTATACTGAGATCAGGAAAAACAGTAAAAAATTTGCATGGATGTTTGATGAGGGAAATTTTTCTGGCCGGGTGACTGGGAATGTTAAAAAGAAAGACTGTTGTATAGTGATTGGAATGAAATGAAATAAAAATTTTCAGAGTTTCTTTAGCAGCAATACTCTTCACATAGTTTCATACACGTACAGTACTCGTGGATTGAAAGGCGACATCATTCTTTTGAGTATAGAGACTGCTATGAGCAATAGATTGGGATAACCACATCATGTTGCTGCAAATCTGGCCGCTAAAGGTAACGTTAGCTCCGATAAAAATGTTCGAGTAAAAATTACATCGATATGGCACAAACTGTTAACGCTAGAAACGAAAGTATGTGCAAAACTAAATTTTCTCATTCAATCTGTGAGTACTGTAATGTGACGAAAAAGGCTAATTGGTTCATGTTGGCTTGGTGATGTGCTACAATAGGAGACGCTACAAAGTACACAGGACACAGTGCGCTCGTCCTATTAACACTATGTCCTGTGGTACTTTGTAGCATCTCCCTACCGTAAGCGCATAACCAAGCCTGATTTGAGTACTGTACACATGTGACACGGCAGGAGTACGCTAAGCATGATCACATTGAATTAATGATGAAGGAAGAGCATTTCGTAGATGCATCTAGTAGGAATACAAACATGTTAAGGTTGGCGAAATACTATGGAATAATACCTCTGAAGTGTGTAAAAAGTCTCTTCCAACTAACGTCGTGTCGCCTGGCACGCGCCTATGAATATTTGCAACCAATTCTTATCCCAACATGTTCAGTTACACAGGATGTTCCCAGAGATCTACCAGACTTAATATGTAAAGCATGTTAAAATAGCAGAGGCCTCCTTAATTCACATGCTATGGCGGTGTCCCACTTGGCCAAAACGACTCCCTAGACCTCTCCTGGAGAGATGCGGAAAACGCTGGTCAGCTCCGATTTACAGGAACCAAACGTGGGCATCCAGCGGGCCAGGGAGGCTAGTGGAGACGAGGTCTTCCGTCCTCCATCCGAGTGGTCTGGCCCGACCAACAACTAGCCGGATCTCGCATTAAAGTTGTTTCATTCATAAAAAGTCTCTTGACAAGTTGGCCATAAAGTTTGGGGAGACGAGCAAATAGGTGCCGTGCTCGGTACGTAATGTTCACAAACATTTAGGGCCAGGAGAAGCATCATGAGTATGTAGTAACTTAAAAAGAAAAGTCTTTTAATTGTCAAGAGTAACTTGATGTGGGCAGTGGTGTTCTGCTCAATTTTGCTTAATCCTTTCAGATGCCACCTTTGAAGACCTGTCTGTAAATGTGTGAAATTTAGGCAGCGTTATTTTAAGGCACTCAATGTTCTATACAAAAAAAAAGCCATGATACCTTGATTTACATGCTCCATAGTAATTAATCTTAATTATATTGCAATTCCTTATTTATTCTGAGTTGTTCACATTCTGTTTTTTACATAAAATAGAATCAAATTTTGGGCTACAATTATGATGCACATTCGTTTTATGTTGTGTTCATTTCGAAATTATACTTTGGACGTGGTTCACGGAAAGCGGCACTTCGGCTGCACTCGGCGAACATGGCAGTTGCTTCAGCAAAGTGATCATATGAAACAGTACAATGCGAAATGAAGTTAGACGAAGCCACATTTATTTACAGGAGGTTCTATTTATCCAACCCTCACGTATCTATCTCTTTCATAGCCACTAGTCGACACCATTGGCGGAAAACAAGTGGGGTACACACTTGTGTGCAAAGCATCTTAAAGGGTTAAATCAAAAAGTTTTAGCAGTTTAGATGTCTGCTCAAAATATGATATGCAACATACTGGTTTTTTCTGTAATGCAGATGTTTCTTAGAAGGCCCTTTCTAATATCCTGGAATCATACTTCAAGGCCAACCCACATTTGGAGTGTATTGGGGGACTGATACCCCTAATTACAGCGATTATAGACTGAGCATTTCTGATTAGTAGATATACCTTAAGTGGTTATGCTAAATCTCTATTTCAGTTTTAGCTGGACAGTATTTTTGCAAGTTTTATAGAGGAAGATTTTGCTAACAGCATTGAAATTTCAATTTGTGGTGAAGGAAATGTCTATCTTTTTGTTCTCCACTTCAACAAGCCAAATTGCATTATATTTCTCAGGCAATTTCGACAAAAAAAAAAGGATTTGCATGTTAAATAACAGTATCAAATGTTTTTGGGGTGGTGTGCATAATTTAAGAAGAAGCATTTGTAATTGTAAAAGAAGTATAGTGTTGTCCAATTTCATGAAAGAGCCGGGGCTTTTCAAGAGGTTCTGAAGGTAGGCGGCTGGTGACAATGCATGTGTGAAACTTGTCTGCGCTGAGTTCAGCATCCTTCCTGCTTTTATTTGCCTGCATCTCTCTTGCACCCTGCTTTACAAATGCATCCCCACTTGCAGTAAACTTATGCATTCAGAAAAAGTTGAGTGTGTGTAGTGCAACAGAGTCCTTGCCCTGCTGATGGGTTGTCTGATGATAACCCAAATAGTGTTGTCCTAATTTGAATTACACCAAGTAAAATTGACAGGAAGGGGACCTTATATGTAATTACTTGAGAGTGAGAGGTTTCCTGATGTGCAGCCAGCAGTTAGAATGACCTGCAGCCGCAGAGCAAATATATTTAGGAGGTGAAACTCCCGTCAGCGTAGGTGGCCAGATAACGTCACAACAATGGTATGCACCGACAAAGGCACATGCAGTGGCAGAGCCAAAAAAAAAAACCTAAATAAATTTGAGGGCCGGATCCCATCCCAGCACATTACACTGACGCACAGGAGCAACATATGCGGCCAGTTTTCTTGGCAACTGAAGTGGCAGCGATTTCCTTGTTGGCCACCAGACACCGCCAGCATGATAGTTGCTCTGCGGGAGTGTGACATTATCTGGCCGCCGCAAATAGTGGAGTTGCAACAGCTAAATGTTTCTTTCTGCTTGGCGGCAGTCAACTTCACAGTCTGAACAGTGTTAAAATGCATTGTCACCTGCTAATGAAACCGACAGACAATTAAGCCAAGGAAAGGAATTGTCTGTCGGTTTCATTAGTTGTGTATAATACAAAAAACGAGCCTCTCGGACAATTACCTTGCTTTCGTATTGTCACCTACTGGCACATTGCATAGATGTATCTTATTTGAATTGTTTCACTGTTCAACTTAATGTGCCTAGGGGCTGGCAGTGTCATACATAGTCCACATAGCGTTGAATAATCCGGAGTGTTTTCATTGAAATGAAGGAAATCTAATATTTTGTCAACATGGTTCTGCAGCTACTACGAGTGGAAAAAGCCCGCATCTTGCGCAACCAAGGAGGCATTTTTCGTCTATTTCAAGCAACCAGCAGGCATATCTATGGTCACACGGGATTGGGACTGCAATGGGAAGGAGAAAACTCTCTTCCAGGACGGCCGTTGGCAAGGTCCCAAGCTGCTGACAATGGCCGCCATATTTGACATCAACGTACGTGAAAGCCGCACAATGCAGTCGGGCCAAATTTATTGTAAAGCTTGCTTGTTCATTTAGGCATTCCAGAGCTCACAACTGGTAGCAGCATTGGTATGCCCGCATGTTTTCATTAGTTTCTAAGCTCTTCAACCTGCTGCTTTTTTAATCTGCTGCTACGTTGGATCAGTAAGGCTTAGTCACTTGAGAAAGCATGTACCTTTGATCATCTTAGACAGATGAGCAAAAAAGGGGTGAATATGCGGATCCCAGAACTGTTTGTTGTGCACTCACATTTTTCTGTCAGTTCTGAGGTCTTGCACTTCTGCCACTTGCATGCACACTTCTAGGAGTCATTGCAGCCATATAAGAAGCCTAGTTTCCTACAGTCTGTAAATAGAGCTGCCTCTGTGAGAAATTTTACATTTGCAGTAAGAGTGGACGTGCAACACTGTAGCACGTGTAGCATTGCATGCTGAAAAATTCGAGCAGCATTGTTGTGCAACAGTCCAGAAAGTACCAGTATGTGCTATAATAAAAAACAGTCAGTGCCTGCAGCATTGTGTTTGAACTGACCTGGCAGCAATTTATGCATTTAGAGTCTAACACGGATATATCGAACTCGAAGGGGATCTCGAATTAGTTCGATGTATGAAAAATTCGATATAAAAAATACAGGTTCCGAGACCTTACCAGTGGCAAACGATCACCTACAATCGGCACATTCAAGAATGACGATTAATTCCGCACACACGATGCAACAGAATGTTTTATTTGCGTGAAAAAAAATCGCTTATCTTAGCTGTCCAGGTGCGACAGCCCGGTTCCCTTCATGTCGCCGCAACAACGGTGAATCAAGCCGAACGCTGCCGCCACTTCAGCGGCGGAGTACGCGCGTGTAGCCGCCGCCTCGTCCGGACGGTCTTCGTCGCCACTTGAGCTGTTGGCCTGGGCATCCTAGGTCCCTGTGACCACAGCTACAATGCCCTCGTCAGCGAGGCTCGCAACAGCCTCAACATTGCAGTCCGCTTCCACGAAATAGTCCGCAGACATTTTGGGTGGTACGGCAGCCAGGAAGAGGGACGACAACTCGCGAAACGCGTTGTCTATGCACTCGTCGCAGGAGCGCGCACACGACAGGCTCCTGATGTTAGCTGCTCTGCCGCCTTTGCCTTGATATCTGCCTTGTTCTTCAACAAGGTGCTCAGCGTGCTCCGTGGTATCCCGATGTCGTCCGCCATTGCCGAACTTTTTTTGCCCGCCTCAACACGCTGTATGACTTTCAACTTCGTCGCAAAGTCAAGGTTCTTGCGCTTCTTGACGCTGGCCATTGCTACACGAGAAGTCGAAAATTCAAGCAGTCCGCAGCGCCTTTGCACAGCACGCACGCAGAAGAGGAATGCGGTGGTATGTGACAACTCACGTAAGTGGACTCCGCCAACAAAGCGCTCGCGATCAGTCGCGATGGCGGTGATGGCTACCCGGGCTACCTGCGAGGGCAGCAGCGATGTACGAAAGGCGCGAGCTGTGGTTGGCTGAGCAAATACGAATGGCGGGGCTGTGGTTGGCTGATCAAAACTCACAAAACAGCAACAAAAAAAGGAAGAAAAGCCGAAAGGACGAAGCCGCCGGCTCCTTCGTTCCTGCTCTAAAAAAAGAAAAGAAAAGGCGAAAGGAGGAGGCTGCTGGCTACTTCGTTCTTGCACTCCGAGCCAACGGTAACGCGGAGAAAGCATAAGAAAGAGAGAGAGAAGAAAAAGAAAAAAAAAAGCCGTTCCGCAAGTCGGAGAAGGCGCCCAACAGGAGTACAGTCTGAGCCTGTCACGAGCGATAGCAGACGACGCTCGGGTTGTGTCTCGCGCTTTTGCACGAAGAAAATAAAGAAGATCGACGCCGAGCTCGCGCGTGCTCGGGCAGCTTCGAAGAATAAAAAAAAAGGGTCTGGCAGTCTCTTCCTGCTCTCCAATGTGTTCGGTCGTCTTTCTTACGCCACCTCGGAACCCATATTATCCGACGGCCACAACGGCACGTCACAGAGCCCTCTCGCCCTCACGTTTTTCGAGCGTATCGGGTGTCGGCAGAGGCGCGGTACCGCGAAGGTCGCGGGGTGCAGTGAGTGCCAAAGCGCGCCTTCCAGATCGCGCGGTGTTCGATATATCCGATGGTGGGTAAAAATACCATTCGATATAATCGTGCGAATTTCTATACTTTTACATAGGATTTCCAAGGGGATAATTTACGAGTTCGATATAGCCGAAAATTCGATATATGTGGATTCGATATATCCGTGTTCGACTGTATTTCATGTTGCCAGGAGGTTAAGTATAACCCGTTGGAAAGAATGCTGAGCATTGGTCTTCTCTTTTCCTTTCTCGCTTGTAGCACAATTCCGGAGTGGTTGATTGATGGTGCTCTATGCATACGAGTGTGCACAGCATTGCATGGCTTTAAGAACTGATTTAGTAGAAAAGATGTTAGAATGGGCTTGTGGGTAATGATATATGGTGAAACGTGTAGCACACTATGAAAGACATGGACAAAGAAAGTGAAGACAGGTGATGCGCTTACTTCGAACAGACTAATATTTAATGAGCCAAGGTGATACTAATATGTTGACCAGTTGCACGTAGGTGCTGAGGCTACTGGCTGGGCCAATAATAAAAAAAAACTAAGGGGTGAGAACAGAATGAATGGAGCTCTTGAAATGCTATGCATTGCGAAAAGCAGAGCCACATCACTGTGTTTTGTCAAAAAATTAAACTCTTTTTCCAATGAATCGATAAATGCTGTACTAATGCAAGAAGCCCCCAATCTGGTGATTTCAACTGCCTCAGTAATCTCAACCGTGGTTTTATTGTTGCTTGTGCGACTGACAATGCAGTTATGAAGAGAATTTGTACAACCACAGCCCCTACAGTGTTTGCCAAGATGACTGGCTGCTATTTTCCAAGAACTGCTAAGATGTTCACGAAGTCTATTATTTAGGCACCTGCCTGTTTGTCCAATATATTTGATCCTGCATGACAGTGGGAAAGAGTAAACGACACCTTCTTGATTAGAAATTAAAGGGTTTCTATGCTTTGTGGTGCACGGATAACAGACTGATTTATAGCGAGCCTTACAAAATTTGGAAAGTTTATTGGGCATGGAAAAAACCACCAGTATGCTTGCCTTGCTGGCTGTCCTTTTGAGATGATGGGATATGGTCATGTATGTAAAGGATAACAGAGAGACTTTGCTGGCTTGTATTATGGTCGCTGATGCTCCCTAAGATTTATGTCTTTTGTTTGATGGTCCTCAAAAGCCCTTCCGCAACTGAGGAACTGACGTGCCGTGGGTAGCCTGCTGCAATTAAACAATATGTTTGGGGTAGAAAACTGGCCTCACATGTGTGCGAACAGGATTTATTTAAAGCGTTTCTCTTAGGGTGAGTTTGGTGATTCCTCGTTTTATGAGCTTGGAGTGTCCTGATGAGGATGCCAGCAAGGGCTTGCTATTGTGCAGTTCGTATTGCCTTCGAATAACAGAGAGCTGAGCTAGTTGGTAAGTATTCATTCTAAAAAGACACGGCGGGCAAACACGGACACAAGAAAGAAGTCAGGACACCACAAACGCCGTTTGTGGTGTCCTGACTTCTTTCTTGTGTCCGTGTTTGCACGTCCTGTCTTTTTAGAATTCGTATTGCCAGCAGATGTGCTTGAACGTGAATGTAAGCCTTTGATCTAGAAACCTCAAGGAATCTCAAGGAAGCAAAAAATTTTAAACACTCGGTGAACATTTCAGAGTCTGAGCCAAACCAGTCTTGGAAGTGTTCCTTGGCCCCCTCTAGGACAACCACATATTCATCAACATACCTCAGGATTTTTAAAACATTCGAATCACTGTGCTTTCATTTAATGTCTCTCTTGTTTTTGCAAGAAATAAAGCGCTCAGAAATAAGCACTCGGAATTCTTTAAAAAACTCAATGACTTGTTCCAAATTTTTAACTTGGAACAGGTCATCAATCGTTAACATATTCAACTTGTTTTGCATAAACAATGCTACGGATTTATACCAGGTGCTTTGTTCTGACACAGTGACCGGAAGGGGCCAGTTTGGCTTGTGCGTTTTGGATGGAAAAAACACGTCCAACGCTACTGATTCACTGTTCTCAATACTCTGGGCCAGTTTAGTGAGATCCATTTCTCGGCTTTGTCGAAAAATGGATCTTACTAAACTAGCCCAGGGTGTTGGGCGCGGCTGGGGTGTAATGTGCAAGTTTCTTTACATTTTTCATGTTGGGAAAGCTACAAACAATATTCTTCTTGTAATTCTACTGCAAGTTCTTAATATATTAGGCAGGAACGTTACTGGAATGATGTGTGAAAAAGGGATTCTGGTACATAGGTGTGTGTAAATTATTTGTTGGAAGTGAACGCCAGAAAGAACGCCATGAAATGCCAGGTTCTCCTGCTCACATACACGTACACACGTATGCGCATATGTGCATGCACACATGAACACACACAGATGCTTGCATGCTTACCTATTTATTATAACGAATTTAACTAAAGTGGAATTTCTCAGCAGTTTGTCTTTTCTTTCTAACATTTCAGAAGGGTGTCTACTCATTCAGCATCATGACCATGGCAGCACCAGAATACATGGCATGGCTGCATGACAGGGTGCCTGTAAGTGACCCCGCTGAGTTTTGTGTCACTCTTCAAGTTCACAGATCCTTAGAAGGTCCACACCCATTGCCTCACATGTCAGTGGCGAGAAATGCATTTTAAGGAGGTGGCGGGCGCCTAATTATATCTTACGTATAGAGTGCACTTTCCTCACTCTTGCTCAACTCGGGTCCTCTATGCTGGGATGTAGCACCAGTGACTGTGCTCTATATACTACCGTATTTACTCGAATCTAAGCCGGTGTTTTTTTTTTTTTTTTTTTGAAAAAACAATGGGCGAAAGTGGGGGGGTCGGCTTAGATTCGAGTACCATGATTTGACCGCAGCCACCACCTACCTAAAGGCCCGGCCGTGCTAGTGGCGTATGGCGGCTCACCATGCGCTGATCTCAGGCTACCGTATGCAGACGGCTCTGCATGCGCGTCCGAGGCTCATTTTCACGACATCCTACGGTAGCTGCATGGTGACGAGGTCGGTCAGGCTCAGTGGCAGTGTGGTGGTCCCCATGGCTACTCAGGCCGACCACGTCATCTGCTTCGTACTGTCCATTGTTCCGAAATCTCGCAGTCTCACGTTCATGCAGCGAGGGTCATCGAGCCGGCGAGATTTCACGCTGGCAAAGGTGGATCGGGTCACGTGATTATGGCGCTGGCGAATACCACGCACTTTGACACCCTCTCTCCTCCTGTCACGTGACGCGGAGGCGGCAGAGGCACGAGCGTTGAGTTGGTCAGTTTTCTGGAAGCGATCGTGCAGTGTGTGTTTTCTTTTTTTAGTTCGGCCTGCATTCGAGGTAAGTTTTTTCTTTTTTTCTGGCCTTGCGAATTTTGGGGGTCGGCCTGCAATCGAGGGCAGCCTAGATTCGAGTAAATGCGGTATATTCCTTTCTTTCTGGGGCTACGTTATCCTTTTCTTTCAAGGCTGATGTCTGACATAGTCGTGCCTGGGAGCAATGAAGAAGTGGGTGGTGAGAGAAGCATGGTTGGGACCACCACTTTCCTGTTTCCTCGAAGCCCCGCCACGGTGGTCTAGTGGTTATGGCGCTCGACTGCTGACCCGAAGGTCGCGGGATCGAATCCCGGCCGCGGCGGCTGCATTTTCGATGGAGGCGAAAATGTTTGAGGCCCGTGTACTTAGATTTAGGTGCACGTTAAAGAACCCCAGGTGGTCGAAATTTCCGGAGCCCTCCACTACGGCGTCTCTCATAATCATAGCGTGGTTTTGGGACGTTAAACCCCAGATATTATTATTATATTATTATTGCTTGTACTTCAGTAGTTGCAATCTGTATGTGCACTTCAAGCCGATGTTGATCATGTTGAGCTGTGGTAAGGCGTAGCACAGACACCGAGTTAGTACATAAATTGCCTGAAGCTTAAGGGGGGACATGACTTGCGAAGATTTTTGCTCTATTTTATGTTGAAACCTGATGAAACTACATAGATTTGTTTAGTTCTTCATACTGATTTCAAATATACAATAGTTTTTCCTGTAGGTCAACTGGTTTACAAGATACACAAAGCTGCCTCTCTATTGTTTCCAGAGACAATAGGAAAAAAACTGTTCAGCAGAAAGTGCTTATTATCAGATAGCTAGATATTATAATATGCAATAAGTGAAATGCTGCAAACAGTTTTCAGATCAAATCATAACTAGTCATTCTGCAGATGATCGAAATTCAATGTTTGTACCATGACTACCATAAAGAGAAAACAAAGTCAAAATTAAAAAATCTGAGCAGAAAATGAGAATTATGCTCTCAGCACTTCGTAATACACAGCTTGGGCTTTATGTTAAAACGTAATTATAGGGTGATTCCACGTAAGATCGAACAGTCGATGGCTGGTCGACCTCTCAAATTTATTTCAAAATTTTATATATTATTGCCTGATGAGTGGAAAGAAGAGATCCGCAATTTGTTTTGCCGCCAAAAATTTTTTCGAAGCACAGGAAATCAATAACGACGAAGAGGTGGAGTGGAGCGCTCATCCGCTCTGCTGTTTTGGCCAACTTTCGTTATGAATTGCACAAAATATATTAAAGTTAGGTAGCTGAAATTTATTTACCTAAATATATGCATGGTTTTGCGTCTGCTCAGGTATTTTTAGTTTTGTGTGTAGTGTAGATGGTTTTATAAAAAACCTCAAAAATGGCCCAATTGGCAAAATTTTCTTTGCTTTGAAGGTCTTTATCTCAAAAACGCCCCGTAGCAGAGCTACAAAAATTCCGCATTACGTTCTTTGCATGCTTATCTACCAAACTGCCAAATCTTGTATTTATATAGCTTTTCAGTAAAGAGATATGATCGGGCTAAGTTCAAGAAAACACCGAACAATGGAAACTTCTGACGACAATTAAAAAAAAAAAACATTTTTTAAATTTCTTAAACTTTGTCCACTTATTCTCCTCCACATCAGCTTTCACAATCATTAAAAACATGTTGCATAATGTCGTTGCACTAATAGTTACGGCCCCTCCAATTAGACCCTTAGGCAAGGATGGGCAATTCCGACTTCTTGCCCAGCAAGTGTATAAAATGAAGGCAGGATTGAATTTCTTTTTATTGAAAGGCCAACAGTACCGAAAAAGGTGTTGCCGGCACTGAAGACGTTAATTTTGAAATTATTTGGTCACTGCAGCGGCCACGAGCGCGGGGCTCCCGAGCAGGCGCCGCGCACCCGAGATGCTCGTTGTAAAAAGACGGCGCAGTGAGAGCTCGTTCTCGCGTCCTCAGTCCGATTGAGTTCGAAACAGCAACACCTCTCGGGTGACTTGAACGCACGTGCACTGGAGCTTCGCTATTCTATCCCGCCCGCTGTTCGCATCTCAGCTAGGCGCTGAGAACACGGCGGAGATGGAAGCAAGATGAAAACTCTATAAGGGAGCTATGAGCGCTCGCTTCACGCACGCTGCTTCCTGAGAAACTGCGCTGCGTCAGTTGCGATCAGTGAAAAGCGTGAACGTGGTGCTCCAGTGGCAAAGAAAAAATATGGAATGTCAAAGGAAAGAAAAGCAAAACTATCGGTAACCGGATGCGCTTGCCTATATTAGATGTCGGCAGCAGACGGCCTGAACTGGCCGCGCGTTCGGTGCGCTGTTCACACTTCATTTGGCGCGGATAGTTCTTGTGCTTTGCTCTTACTCTACTCCTCCTGTGCGTCTCATGACGAGAAAGTATAGCTCTGAATGAGTCTATTGTGGAGACCACCTTTCGAAGCACAAGAAGCTTAAAGGAGTACTGACACGAATTTTAAAAAATTTCGGATTGTTGCTCTAAATAAAATACTGGTGTCGAGAAACCTAAAACGACTATTGTATTGCCTGGGAATGCATCCTATATATTTTAATTAGCGCCACCTTAAAAAGACACTTTCGGTGTCGATATCGAGGGGGTGGCTTCTCAGTGTCGTTTCATAGCAGTGTGACGTGACGGAGATACAGAAATTCGCGACGTTCTAGGGGGAAATCCGTCATCTGCTCGTGGTGCAATAGACAATGAGTGAATTGTCGTCCAGTGACCCTGACAGTGATTTCTACGATTTAGGCTGCATGCAGGACGCAGAACTCGCGAACTCGGAGGAACTGTCTTGACTTGTCGGGATAATGTTCTTGCAGTGTAGCTGGCTTGCAAATGCTCAGCGACAAAAACTTTACAGTCAAATTGAAATATTTTATACGTGTTCTCCGACTCCAATGTGTGGACAGCGTGGACACTGCATACCAACGAAGCAAAAAATGTCCCTTTTGCGATGTCTCAAAATTGTGTCAGTACTCCTTTAATTATTGCAAAGAAGCCAAAATTTTGCAGAGTTACCGACCTAGACATAAATGCTTTGAAGGAACGTTTAACGCCCGAAAGATCAGTGACTGTCAATGAGACTGACTACTTGTGCTACGCGTGCTATTGCTGCCACTGCAATGAAAGATCTTCACGGAACGCACAGTTTAACGATGACATTCTTATGCCCCCTGAAAAAGAAATCGACGCAATTAACCAGATCACTGCGACTACCGGTGCACGTGCGTTCAAGTCACCCGAGAGGTGTTGCTGTTTCGAACTCAATCGGTCTGAGGACGCGAAAACAAGCTCTCACTGCGCCGTCTCTTAAAACGCGCGTCTGCTCGGGAGCCCCGCGCTCGTGGCCGCTGCAGTGACCAAATAATTTCAAAATTAACGTCTTCAGTGCCGGCGACACGTTTTTCGGTACCTTCTGGCCTTTTACTAAAAAAGCAATTCAATCCTGCCTGCATTTTATACACTTGCTGGGCAAGAAGTCGGAATTGCCCATCCTTGCCTAAGGGTCTCATTGGAGGGGCCGTAACTATTAGTGCAACGACATTATGCAACATGTTTTTAATGATTGTGAAAGCTTATGTAGAGGAGAATAAGTGGACAAAGTTTAAGAAATTTAAAAAATGGTTTTTTTTTTAATTGTCGTCAGAAGTTTCCATTGTTCGGTGTTTTCTTGAACTTAGACCGATCATATCTCTTTACTGAAAAGTAATATAAATACAAGATTTGGCAGTTTGGTAGATAAGCATGCGAAAAACATAATGCGGAATTTTTGTAGCTCTGCTACGAGGCGATTTTGAGATAAAGACCTTCAAAGTAAAGAAAATTTTCCAATTGGGCCATTTTTGAGGTTTTTATAAAACCATCTACACTACACACAAAACTAAAAATACCTGAGCAGAAGCAAAAACATGCATATATTTAGCTAAATAAATTTCAGCTACCTAACTTTAATATATTTTGTGCAATTCATAACGAAAGTTGGCCAAAACAGCAGAGCGGATGAGCGCTCCACTGCACCTCTTCGTCGTTATTGATTTCCTGTGCTTCGAAAAAATTTTTGGCGGCAAAACAAATTGCGGATCTCTTCTTTCCACTCATCAGGCAATAATATATAAAATTTTGAAATAAATTTAAGAGGTCGACCAGCCATCGTTTGTTCGATCTTACGTGGAATCACCCTATAGCTGTGGCTGTTCTAGATCATGAGATATCACTCCGACAAGCTAAATAAGTGACCCAAGAACATTCAGCTTGTACTCGTTGCACAGGTCTAAACTGCGGATGAATTACTGATCTTAAAAGACTTCAGTTAGGTTTTACATGCGAAAGAATAGCTGTAGATTGCAATAATGTAATAAAAAAGCATTTTTCTTTGACGATTTTTTGGTCTCCAGAAGCCATATCATCCCTTAGCCCTCTAAAGTTGCTTTTGTAGTTCAGTTCAGTACAGATTTTAAGTCAACCACTCATTTCGTGCAATGCAAGCAGAAAAAGCAAAAAGTAGCCTTGCCTTGAGCTGTCAACATTGGTACGTTGTTGTCCTCAAAGACTGCAAGTCTTAGTTGCCGGCACTTCTATAGATTAAACCCTTAAGGTGCACTGCTTGCATCTCTCTTCAAGTGGGCAAGCGGTGGGTCCCTTTAATAGAGAAGCTTAAACAACCGGCTCGTTTAACCTCCATCTGGGTCAGCACTGGCATTGGTGATTCCACGAGAATGCTGCACAATCTAGAAATGAGCAAGCATATGTGTAAAACCATTATCTATGTCTAAATTATGAACACAAACTGTACGCACTAAAGTACGAAGAATGTTAAAATACCTAGGTATAACAGAGCATGCTGTAGACAGTCACCTGCTCTCTGTTTTCGATGTTGCTCATACCAGCGCCACTCAGAGGTACAGTGGTGCTCACATGCACGAAGTCTGCTTGTTTTGCTGTCTTCTGTCGTTATTAGCAGTTCACTAGACACATTAATGTTAGCCGCTCACATTAGCATTAGCCGCTCACTAGTCACATTAGTGCTGATGTCCTAACCGTGTCATCATAGTTTAATAGACTTAAAGGGGCACTGACACAAAATTTCGCGGCCGAGATAGCCTGCGGGATCGATTCCCGTGAACATGCGTATATCATCTGCAAAATATCAACAGCGAATATAGCTTCGAAGGTATTTTAAATGAATTTCGAAGTTTGCGTGAGCGATTGACATCCTCGCTCTATTGACACTCTCAAAGGGGACCCTGGGGACTCCCTGCATCCGTCATGTGACCACGCTGCAACAAGTTATCATGACGTCATAGCCGCCATGTTTTTTTGCCGCGTTTGCTCCAGCAGCCTACTTCTCGGCGGCTGCTCGCGAACCGTGGGGAAGTGCATCGCAGTTCTGTGTGCTGACGTGATCAAGTGCTGCACCCACTAGGTGGTGATAGTTGCACCCGGAGGCTTGTTGTTTTTGAAACCGAAACTGACACTGGTCAGTAATGAGGAGTCTGTAATTATTTATGTGTCGCGCGCTGCAGCAAACGATGTGCCGTGTTATGACTAACAGGCTTCCAGCAACACATTGCAGCAAAAAAATGCGAGGCCAAAATTTTTGTGTCAGTACACCTTTAAGCATGCTTTCTCAATGGGGAGGAGCAATGACAACTGATGGCACAATGTTCACTGCAGGGGCTTCATCTTAGGATCACCCATAGTAATGCTAGGTTTTCTTAATTTAAGACATTTTTTCTGAATTTTGCACTGGCTCCCCATTGGTTTAGTGGTTTTGTTCAGCATAATTTTGGTGCTGTATTGTAATAATGTGCTCGGCCTCATACACAGTCCTATCTATGCTGCTACACTTGAAAACTGGCACATTTGCAAAAGCCACTTAGGAATGTGATAATGAAATTAATTTGTCTATTTGTGCATCAAAATTTGCAAAATTCAACACAGGTATGTAATTCATTGTGCTGATTGCAGTAATTGTTATGAAGTTTTGTGGTGTTCCAATATTTGGAACAGTGAAAGTGCCTTGCGAATCGAATCGAATACCGAGCTATTCGAATAAAATATTTGCACACCCCTACTTGAGAGTCGTTGAAAACACATGAATTTTGGCTTTTGAAACCTTTAAGAACCCTGGGGCAGCTTTAAAGGGACTGTCTACCGTCCTTCATCGCTTTTCTGTTTTGTACCGCAATAGAAAGTGCACCGCCTGATGTGTCCAACCTTGCAGCGGTTTTTCTTTAAATTGAATAGAAATTTTTAAAACAGAATTTTTTAATCTGCGTTCGGTCTTCTTCCATTGGCGTGAAACATGCCCACAACACTGGTTGGTGGACACGATGATTGTAGTGGGGGTAAAAATTAAAACCGAAAGCACATATGATTTTTGTAGGATTACTTTATTTTCGCTGAACACGAATGTAATGAATGTAACAGTTTTTCAGTGTGCTAGTGGTTAAATGAAGCCTTATTATACCATTACAAAACACTTATTTTGCTGTAATCACATTCTATGCGTTTATTTTAGCACTGCTGTCGCAATCCAAGTTGAGTCATAAGAGAGATACGATAAATGCACAGCGCAGCACATGTGAAACATCCTAACAACAATACAGCAGCACAGAAGCAAACGAAATCGAAGGCGCCGCAAGCAGCGCCACCGGGCGCCTTTTTGGATGCGTGAGAAAAAAAAAAGTAAAAAATTGCTCTCTGACACAACTGAAAGCTGCCTCAAGTGCGTAAAATACAGTCAAGCTATATGTGCTTGTTTTTAAGCAAAATGAGTCTACCTGCGAGGATTTCTTGTCCTACCAGTAGATTGACCACATTACTGTTGGGTGACGCTACGGTCATTCTTTCACGATTTTCAACATCAAATTAAAGATATAATTCGTTTTTTATGGGGCAAAAACATGCTCGTTGCCGTCGATGAGGTGAACAATCTTCTCATTTTCACCACAATCAGAAAAAAATTTCCGAGCGGTAAACAGTCCCTTTAAATAAGAGTGGGCAGTAGGTGTGAGCGTTTAACAAGCTGTGGGCTTTGCTTCGGCTTTTTTCAGATGGTCCTCGATGGCGAAGATGCTGTGGCAGCCTGGCTTGACCCATCCCGTGACACTAAAAAGGTGTGTTACAAGTAAAGCTGGTGGTTCCAGATCTGTGAATTGCTAAGGCTATCTTCTCCTGTGTGCTACCTGTCATGTGGTCACTGCATTTATCTGACTGCCTTTTAGATGCGAAAGCATCTTTTGCTCGGGGCAGTGTTCATTCTGCGGTGTCCGCACCCATACTGTGCATATGCCAACTCTCCCCCCTCTCCTTGCGTGAGCGCGAGGAGGTGGGGTGGAGGAGGTGGCGTGAGCGCTGCCTCCGCTTTGTTTCTCCTCTCCCGTTTCTCTCTCTTCGCCACAGCTGTGTGCTTGTATATAATGCAGCGCACGCTTGCTCCCGTTGCACTCTCCTTCGCAACAGCGCTATGGATGCTCACAAAGCTGAACGTAAACGGCAATGCCGGCAAGTGTTGCACTCTCCTTCGCAACGGCGCTATGGACGCTCTCGAAGCTGAACGTAGGCGGCAATGCCGGCAAGTGTTGCACTCTCCTTTGCAACGGCGCTATGGACGCTCGCGAAGCTGAACGCAAACGGCAATGCCGGCAAGCCAATCTCGAAGCTGCGAGGCTGCGAAAGCGCGCGTTCGCTGTGCTTCCGTCATTCTCTCTCTATGCAACGGTGTGCGAAACGCCATGAACAACGTCAATGTCGGCGCTAGTTGCAGCGGCAGTGCCACCGCCGCAGAGCAGAGAAAGGCGCGGGAAGTCGAATGTAAACGTCAGCGTCGGCAATTGGTAATGCAAATGCCTCGACAACCACCGTCTCATAAGTCACATAAGAGAAATGGAAACTCGATGCGCAGCCCCCGCGATGCTTTTTTTTTTCTACTTGCCTCAAAGCACACTGCCCTGTGATGCCAGATCATTCAAATTTATTATAAGGACAATCTTCTTGGGGTTTGTCAATCCACGGCCACCTGGATCGGGGCGCGCAGCGGTGTTGCTCCAGCCGTCCCATTCGGACGGAGGAGGCGTAATTGCAGAAAGGGGCGTGACCGCTCCTTTCGCCGCACCGCGGTGCGCGCCTTCTACCCCTCCATTCCTTTGCGCTCTATGCGGGAAGGTTTGCGGCGCCTTGAAGATATCGCTGTAGAGTAACCGTGAGTTAGCATAGCACTTCCGCCACCCTCACAAAAAGCACATAAAAAGGTGGATGGTGGCTATTGCTATATTCTTTATTTTTTTTTGTGTGTGTGTGCGCCAGTCCTTGTCGTGATGATGGTGACCGAAGCGAAAACACCCGTGCATCACATTTCAAGAAAATTGTTTTGGTGTTCTTAAGTGCAGCATATCAGTAAAAAGTATACATGCGAAGGAAAGCACGAGATTTATTAAAAACTCCTTTTTTTTCTGAGTGCTTCCAGAATAGGGGAAACGATCCAAAGGTTGGTTCCGCTGCTTAAAGGAGGTTGCCGGATTACTTTTGGGATGCTGCGACCTTGAGTGCGCGAGCTTTACCTGCTGGAAGGAATGCCACTTTGGCGTCGAGGCAACGTAATCTTTCTTGATGTTGACTTACAGTAAGGCACGCAGCAGTACGGCACGTTTCTGAGAAACACGGTAAATTACACACGGAATCCCAACGCAGACTAAAAAACAAATTACTTGCCTGAAGTCAATGTGGTATGACAATGTGAAACATCTAAAGAGAGGAAACTTATGTTCACGTCTTTCTTTTATTGTGTGTTACGTATTAACACATTAATTAGTGCAGACCGTTAGAGGCGTTTAATCCCATCTTACATGTGCACTCTGCCCATAATTAATTCAGAAAGAGTTAAACGCCTCTATAAACTGCCCGTTCACATTAAATACGACACGCACCAACACACCAGAAAAACAATTGATGCGTTTTGTTAGAACACGCACAAAAAAAATAAGAAAAAAAGCAGAGCAATATTAGCGAGAAACGTCCGCAACCGACCTACGGCCGTCGGTAAATCGACGCTTATGTAATGTCGGGCCTTGGTCAACCCGCGAGCGGCATGCACTCGGCATCGTCGGCCACGGTGGACAGGCCTACATCGGGTGCCGACGCAGGCCCACATGAGGCCAATGTCAATCCCCAAGACCGGCCTTACATTGGTTGCCAAGGTTGGGCCAACGACATTGCAGTTGGCCAGCGACGTCAGGCCGACATTTTGCCAAGGATAAAATGTTTGAACATCTAAATAGCGCGAACTTCAGGGACGAAAGACAGGAGAATGCGTCCCTAAAGTTCGCGCTATTTAGATGTTCAAATGGAGTACCAACTAGCCCAAACATGCACCTTGATAAAATGTTGCTTGGGAAACGGGCTCTTTCGTGCTGTCGCGTTAAAACGACAAGCGATACCAAAACGAGAGAAAGTGGCTATTGCGCGACCGATCCTTAGCTAATTCGCAGGCGACAAGCGTCGCTCATCGCTTTCGCGTTCAAATTCGCCTACATGTGGCCTGCGCTTAAATAAGAACGTCGCATTCACATCACTGTTGTATCGTGGGAACTTCAGAATGCAAAGAGACGTGCCCACATCAAAATGTTGCCTATCATCGGCAAGGTGAAAACGACTACAGCATTATCATTACCGCATTTTAGTTTTCCAGCAACGTGATGCTCTTAAGACAGCGCTCGACCGCAGAAGATAGCTATGCAGTGCCGACGACGACGAAATGTATTTCCTTTAGGAAGAATTAGGCATGGCGCGCGCCAGTCCAGGCGGCCGTGGGAGAAACGAGTGCCAAAACAAAGAATGAGAAGCACGGAAAATCACGTACTCGGCACAATACATGTGTCATGGCACTTATGTAGCGGCCGTGGTCATGGCACATGAATGCGCCGCGCCACACGAAGTCTCTTAAGCACGCTGCTTGGCTTTATCTCGATCGTAACATGCTACAGAGAACAACACTCACTGTGTAAAGCCCGATTAACAGTACATAATACCGTACCTTGATTCCAGTCACCACGTGCACGATGTCCAGTGTGCATTTTTCCAAACACATCTGCGGCTGTCTACGGCGTGGCCAGCGCGGCATCATCCCCAAGGGGGTGGGAGGAGAGCGGCGCGTCGCGGCGCGCGGCTGAACTACCTCAATTACATTTTTTCAAAGGGGCGCGCGCCGAATGGGACGGCCGGAGCAACACCGCCGCGCGCCCCGATCCAGGTGGCCGTGGTCAATCAGAGTGGAAGGCAGCAGGAGTTCCTCTGCCTGAAAGTACAGTTAAAGTTTGACACAACAAACTTCACTATAATGAAATTCTCTATACATCGAAGTATTTCACTTCTTATAACTTCATGTCATGAAACGAGCTGGCAGAGATTTCCAATATAACCAACTTTTAGCGCAGCCACGAAGGTGAACCAAGGCAATAAATTAAACCTGGTGTTAGTGGTGACACTGGTGCCAGTGGTCAAGTATTTCAGTTACACACTGTTTCATTTTTAATGCATTTTAAGTGCGGATCACTTTAGGGGCCTGGTTTGTCGTCTACTATCCATGCATTTCATGTGGCTTGACCACGCTCACAGTAAAGCGCTCAATACAGGCCATATTGAGGCTAGCAGTGCTCAAAACCGGGTTAAAATGAATGAACAAGGTCTTAAATGATGTAATCAACAGAAATAACCAAGAAGTAATTGCAATAATTAACTAAAAATTGTTAAAAACGTTTAGGAAACCTGCGGCTGACCCCGGGGCCACGCAAGAGAAAGCGCTACTGCCTTGCCGAATGAGCGAATGCCCCTCCCCAAACGCTTCGCCGACACTGCGTCACTACATCTGATGGGGAAAACAACATGACGAGACTCACTGCAGACAATGCATATCTCAACAGCCATAACAAGCAGGGAGTCCATAAAGCGCCGCAAAAAGTAACGCACATGTACACCAAGTTTGCGAATCTCCCTAACAAGGTTCTACTCGTGCTGGGGAAATTCTGCGTGGTTACCTGTACTAACATTGGCGCCATCAACGCTTTAGTAAACGGAGCAGTGGGAACTACGAACGGGAATCGCTGGGTGCTTGTGCTCTGCACTTCCTCAGGTTTCACAGTAGTGGAGCTGCGATACATTTTTGCAAGTTGCCCACTGCCTTTTCTGACAGCGGCTGAAGGGGCAAGGGCACACAACATGTTCTCCACCTAGCCACCAGAGTGGTGGAGAAGGAGAGTATGCAGGCACCCTAGCTCATCATGTTGCTGGTATCATGCACTCTACACAGCAGCCTGGTTCCATATTAGGCTCCGCATGTCCCTAGCATTAGCGCCCGGTTTTGTGTTCTTGTCTGCGTGTGGCAAGCGACATCCATGAGTGACTGTAGAGGTGGTAATGCTAGATACAACAGCCTCTCACTAATCTTGCAAGCAATCTTGATCATTCAGGAAACGGATGTTGTTGACAAGGCTTGTAGTATCTTGCTAGCTATCTTAATTGGTGAGAAAAAGGGTGTCACTGCTTATGAGAGTTATCACTGAGCTCGCTCTCCATGATACCGAAGTCGAACGTAGCTATCCTTGACTTCCGGAAGAAAAGGATAGATTCCCAGCAAGAGCAATCGGAACACGAGCTTTTAAAGCGAATAAAAGCTTTTTCGGTGAGTGCACTGCACCAGAATATTTTTAAATAGCCGACCTCTCTCTCCCTTTCTCTCTTTTTTTTTCCTGCTTGCAGTTATCTCCAACACCGCTGCCAGCTTCATAAACTTGTGTCTGTTCTGTTATAAAACTGAGGTAGAGGAGTTTTGTTGGACCAATGTATAGTGGCGACAAGTTTTTGCCGCCATGCCTATCTTGCACGATTTTTCGGAGATACTGGGTTTGCACGAAGTGGCACGATAGATAATGTGGCTATCGTGAACAAGGGTCGTGTAATTTGAGTTTTCACCTCGTTTTCATGTGATTTTGAATGTTTTATGGTGAGCATCGGAAGGGTTTCGAGATTGCATGTTCGTTGGACTGAGTGGAGAGTAATGTTGTACCACTTGGCTTTGATGGTAAGCTGTAGCGACAGAATCATAATTCCGCTCACGCCAATCATGAATGCTTTGGACATGCATTTCTTTTGGCTTTCCACGTGTCGTGGGTGCTTGATGAGGACTTCATTGATGTGGCGTCAAACTGCAAATATGGTGAATGGCTCCAGGTTCAGCAAAACTGATCTTCCTTTGTTTTCTGTCGTAATAGTGCGTGCGATCGCGCCCTTAATTATAAGCAAAGTTTGTAGTTGCTGCCCGAGCGACACGGCCTCTTTGCTTGACAAGCCATCGATGATGGGCCTTGCATGTGAAGTGATGTTATCGCATGTTCCCCACATGCTGATGCACATGTAAGTATACATTTTAGAGCTGTGCTCTAAAATGTATAGATATTTACATGTGCATGAGCGTTATGTGTGCAAAGTATTATTTCATAATGTACACAGCGCATGCATGCCACCTAAACAGCTTTGCTGGTAAATCCGTACCAATATGAATGCTGCGGGCCCACAATTTTTTTCCTCTTCCTACGTGCAAAGGACATGCTGCTTATACGTGTGCCTGCAAAGCTAATGGAAAAACTGATCACCTTGTTCCAAGTCTCACGCCTGCAGCTGGAATCTCCCATCTGGTGTAGGCCTTAGATGCCACATGAAACTGGAAAAGTGATTGCTAACGGCGTTGGCGTCAACACGAATGGTCGAAAAAGTCACATGATCACAGCTGACGTCATCATGACGTTACAGATCGCCAAAATCTGTGATTTCATCATACAGTGGAACCTCGTTAATGCGTACCTGCCGGGAACGCCGCATAACTACGCACTAAACAGTGGTACGCATTAACCACCTAGTAAAAATTTGCATCTCCTCGCGTACGCCATCGCCGCCAGCAAAGAAATACATACAGTGCCACAGCAAATATTGCCTAAACTGCCCACTGCAAAGCCTATTCTTTGTTTTTGCCAAAGTGGAGAAAAGATTCTGGCACTCTCCCACGACCGTCCGGTACGTAGTGCCGATAGCGCGCGGTGGCGACGCCAAGGAGCATTTCGGAACCATTACAGGGTCCGGTGTACGCAGTGACCGACAGCGACGGAACGGACAGTGTCGGCTATATGTATGTGCGTCTGTACCGCGATCTGCTACTAAGCCAGAACTGACACAGTTTCAGTGAAACGCGGTACGGCTGCGTGGAGCCGATCGTCTCCTGGCTATTTGCGTGCAGCGCGTGGCCTTCTCGGCTCACGCCGTCACTGCCGGGCTGCTTGCTGCACTGCATGCGCGCATTTGTTGTGGGAGTGTTCTTCGTACCCACTTCGCTCCAGACCGTGCACAGATGCGGCGAGTAGCTTGTTCAGTTAACGCGGCGATGACGAACTTTCTGCAAGCGATACGCACTCTGCGACGCTCTAGCGGTGCTGGCAACAGACGGAAACGCGTTTGGGTGGTCGCCCAATAAAAGCGTGCAGTATGGTTACAACAGCGCTACGTTTGCTGTACGGTACATGTGCGTTTAGCGTGATAGCGTCAATGCAAAAAGGTTTCTCGTCGCCCGCGACCAGCAATGCTCAACTCCGCAACAGCGAGCCGCTTTCGTTTCTACAAAGCGGCTCGCGCCTGAACACTGCCCCGCACAACGAGGCAGCAGCGATCGGCGGCCCAGCGCGTTCGGATTGACGCCTGTTAAAAGCGTGCAACAGGCTTAAAGTAGTGCTGCGCCGCACGCGTGCCCGAGCAGATATCTGAAGATACTTATTGTGATAAGGTTGTCGGCGAGAAGTCATGCTAGCGCGTTCGTCGGTGGCTGCTGCCTCACCTTCGTTCTTTCCCGGTGCTTACTCGCAAAAGCGTCGTCGCAATCGCGCGGAAGTCGGAATCAGCGATCGACCGATCTACGCACTTCTTGAAGACGGAAAACCTTTGGCGGCACATTGGGGGGTCGGGAAGTTCAGCGGCGCAGTAAAATTTTATGGCACAAAATCTTACCGCGGTACGCAGGGTACGCATTAACCGGTAGGCGTAGGACGAAGCACTACGGTTTAAGCGGTCAGCGAATGCATTAGGCCCTATGAGACTCGGTCGTGGATTCATCGCAGCTACGTTTTAACCGTTAGTACGCTTAAAGCGGGTACGTATTAACGAGGTTTGACTTATGTCACTATGACGTCACATAAAAATGACTGCATGATGGCGTGATCACATGACGTCGCCGTTTGGTCATGGGTGGGCCGGTCCCAGAGGAAGTGCAACACCACATAGAAAGCTATGGAGGGGGGGTATGGGGTGGGGCTAAGGATCAATAAAAACAATAGACTGAAGAGAAAAAGAAGCTGGCTTTCGCCTTCGAGTCGTCTTAAAGGACCTCTGACAGCGAAGTTCTTGTTTGTGACTTTTTTGCTGTAATTTGTAGCTTTGTGTCTGGTAATACCGAAATTGAATCATAAATGCTCTAATGTGTTGTATATAATTAATGCTAGTGTCGATTTCAGCGTCACTTCGAAACGCCCGCCTAAAATCATAAGAAACTGCCGCCCCACTGCCTAAGATCACGTGCACTCAAGGTGCGGTGACTTGAAAGCACAGCTTTCAAGTTGGGGGCCCCGCACGCGGTAAAGGTTGAAACGATGTGGGTGCTTCGATATTAGTTAAGCCCGTGTCCCCTGACGGAAAAGAATCTCATTCCTGGCCTAAGCAGCCAGAACTGCCTTGAGAGCAGCCCGACAACAGGGCGGGAGGAGTGAACAATAGTCCTCGCCAGGTGCCAGTTGAGGTACTGTGTCTGCCCTGCTAATCTTCTGTGACATCTGCAATACTCACGTTACTCTGGAACGTGAGACAAGGCTCCTATCGATGTCATACTAGTGGCGATGTTGCGAGGTGCTACCAACTCGGATGAGCACTCACGCTTACCTTAAAACCAAATTAAAATACCTTAAACGCAACGCTTGCCACTAATAATCGGTCAGAAGTGCCCACGTATACAGGTCAATCAAACAACACAAACATCTCGAGGTTTCAGTTTTGGTGTCAGAGGTCCTTTAAGGGAATGCATAAGGGACCGTGTGTGTTTTCATCATTGAGGCGCTGTTGTATGTCATGGGATTTGTTGGCCGCGTCTACTAATTTTAAGCATAATATTTTGTTAACACCAGAACTATAGATTTGTGGCAAGAACCCCGCACTTGAATAACTACATAGTTGTATTTAGAGTATTGATTCATAAAGTACAGTTTTGCTGCTCCAGTATTATGTTAATATGTGTGTGTCGAAAAAAAAAAGCTCACGAGGTTATTTCACAATATTCAATGGCAAGACACCCTTTTTTTTTTCATTATCGAGTGCGATAATGAGTCCTCTGGCAAGCGTTTTTTTCCATCAGGTTTGCAATGAATTGAAATGTTTTTCTGGCCCTTCATAGGAGCCCCCACAATAATTACTCAAGTGCTCAAATATAAATGCAGCTTGCTTCTCTGACGTTTTCTAGAAAGTTAAATTATCTCCAGGGTGCTCCCAGGTGCAAAATTACCTGCTCCAAAGTGCTCCAAAATGGAATTTTTCGCTGCTCCACAAATTGCTCCAAATCAGAAGTACTCTGTAGGATCACTGGGAAAATTTCATTTGATGAGTTTTGCCTGTACTGCTGATAGTAGAATCTCGATAATTTGAAAGTCTGCATTCATATTCAAATTGAATGAATGAATGAATGAATGAACAAATTTTATTTCTGGAAAACATACAGAAAAACGAAGCGAAGCTAAAGGCCATTCAGCCTGACGTGGCTTCGCTACGTGAAGTGTACAAAATTTAAACGTCCAGCAAACAGTGCGACATGATATACCAAATTGTCAACATGTATGGAGCAGCAAAAAATAACTAGAACACAATTGCATGAAAATTTGCAACATAAGCTACACAACCATACGAAATTCAGACATCGTGGCTGTTTTGATTATATATAAAAAAAAAGAAAATACAAAAGGCACATAAAGGCAATGCTATATACATACACGCATTTATGCATACACACACCGTCTACATACATACACACACTATATATACATACATATATATATACATCTACATACACATGCATATGGTACATAAAAGTGAGAAACAGGTTGGAGGAACCTGGCCTGTCATTCATAGGAGATATAATATTTACAGAAATTCATTCACAAGTAGATCCTTGATGTGACGTTTGAACTGAGTTAATGACATGTTGAAGTTTAATTGCTCACCAAAGCGATTTAGCAACAGTGGTGCTCGATATGTAATTAGGACTCTACCATACCCAGTCCTGGTAGCAGGAACGTGAATTCGTTGCCTACGCAGTGAGTATTTGTTTGTGATCTCGTGTACTGTCATATTGTGAAGCTTGTTCTTATGTATGTAAAGTAATAATTTGTATTCGTAGATCTGCCTTGCTTTGAGTATGCCGTGTTTTATAAATAGTGGACCGCTAGACATCACCCTTGGGTTGCCATAATAATCTTCAAATAGACGGAGCACTTTTTTCTGTAAGACTTCTAATTTGTTTAAGTTATTCTCACTTGTAGTGCCCCATACCAGGATGCTATAATTCAAACGCGAGTAAAAAAGAGCGTAGTATATCTTTTTTTCTGAGCTAAAGCGGTATAAGTGGGTTTAGTTTGAATATGCACCCAACAGTCTTGCTTAGTTCGGCTGCGAGACTATCGACATGGGTATTCCAGGACAAATTTTCTTGGAACCAGACTCCGAGAAACTTTTGTGATTTAACCTGCTCCAGCCTCTGGTTTTTGAACAAGATGTTGATGCCGTCCTTGTAAGGCTTATTGATGGGCTGGAATATGATGTACTTACTCTTAGATATATTAGGCATGAGCTTATTTTGATGAAGCCAAGTTTCCAATTGGACTAAATAGTTATTTGCCTCAGCTTCAAGGTGCATGAGTGATCTACCTGTAAAAAATATGTTAGTATCATCTGCGTAGATAATTAATTTTGGGGAACGTGGAATGTCACACAGATCATTAATATAAGTTATAAATAGTAATGGTCCTAGGATTGAACCGTGCGGAACACCATTTTTACAGTTTTCACTGGGGAAACAATGTTACCTATCTTTACGTACTGTTTTCTTTCGGAGAGATAACTTTTAATTAGTTTAGCTGCCACGCCCCTTACACCATAAGCATGCAACTTGGATATTAGAATGTCATGTTTTACTGTATCAAAAGCCATCTTCAAATCAATGAAAAGACCTACGGCGTACGATCTGTCTTCCATGTTCTTTAGTATCTCATCTTTGGTATGTAATAACGCCAATTCTGTAGACCTACATTTTTGGAACCCATACTGTGCTTGATTGATTATCTGGTGCTTTGAGAAAAAACGCTCAAGTCTGGTGTGTATGACTCCTTCAAAAATTTTAGGCAGTACCGGTAAAACAGATATCGGACGGTAGTTCGATAGTACATTCTTAGCCCCTCCTTTGTGGATAGGGCAAACGCGGGCTACCTTTAGATCTGAAGGAAAAATGCCGGTTTCTACCATTGTGTTCATGATATATGAAAGAGGGTGAGAAATTAGTGATGCTACATATTTTATAGGGCTGGCTCTTATTTCGTCAACACCTGCAGGAACATTGTCTCGTATTTTACTAATTAATCTTTCACAAGGAGGGACATGGAAGAGTGAGTGTGGTAGATGCTTTCTATCTGCTACAGGCGGATCTGTTACACCACAAGAAGTAGCTATGTATGCGCCCGCCTTCACAAAATATCTCTCTTATTGTCTGCAAAAGCAGGGATGTCAACACCACCTTTTTTATTACGGTTAAATTATTTACTTCATTCCAGATTTTTCTGGGATTATCATAAATTCTTTCAAATGTATATTGGTAATAAGATATCCTGGCTCGCTTGATGTCAGCATTTAGCTTGTTTCGGTACTTTTTATACTCTTCAAGAAGTGATAAATCGCGAGATTTAACAAAAGCGTGGTACATCTTGTTTTTTTCTTGTATTCTGTCATATAATGCGTTGTTAATCCATGGCTTGCGTATCTTCTTTTTGGAGGGCATTTTCGTTATAGGAAAGGCGCGGTCATATATGTTTTTCAGCTTTTTAAGAAAAAGATTAAAAGCCCGATTTGTATCCCTTTCTGCGTATACTATGTCCCAATTCGTCGAGGCAACTTCAACTCGGAAACGGTCTAATGCAATATTGTTTATTCTGCGGTACTGTTCCGTGACCTGCTTTTTAGTTTGTTTTGAGGATACTGATAAGAAAGAAAAAATAGGCAGGTGATCACTTACATCGTATGACAGCAACCCCGAAATACATTTCCTGTTTGAAAGATTTGTGATACTGACATCAAGTAGCGTCGAAGACTTTTCCGATATGCGGCTAGGCTTTGTCATCGTGTTCGCGCATGCGTACGAATTTAAAATTGACTGGAGTTGTTTAGAGCTGGGAGAATCACCTAACATGTTAATGTTGATGTCACCGATAATTAAAAAAGGCACGCACATTGAGTTTAGCTTTTCTAAGAGAGTATCGAAATAGTCAAAGAAGTCTTGCTGTTTACCCGTTGGTGACCGATAAACAACGACAACAATTACATTCATAACCTTGACGACAAGGCATTCAATGAACGGTGAAATGTGCGAAAGCTCATCAATTATTTCATGCTTGAGTTGCTCTATGACGTATAATGCGATGCCACCGCCGCGACCGGAAGAACGTACCAAGCCACTGTAAGTATAACCCACAAATCTTGGCGGGACATTATTTGGTGTTTACCAAGTTTCGGAAAATGTTAGAAGGTCAAACTTTATTGCCAAAGAATCGAGAAACACGTCAAGATTTTCTTTTTTGTTCCTGATATTTCGAGCGTTTAAATGGAGGACATTGAAAGTATGTGAGCTTTGATTAACCAGTTTGTTGAACCCGCTGATGTCGTAGTACTCGCTACTGTCAGGATCCATTATGAAGTCTAGTCAGTACAAAATAAGACCTGATTAGATAGGCTACATTGTCATTTTTGCTACATCCGCAGGCTCAACAATTCTCAGAATCTCAGACGTCTCCGTTTTGCGCGCAAAGATCTTGCCACCGTTTGTCCACACAAACTTCCAGTTTGTCTCTCGCTTCTTAGCAATTACTGAACCGAGCAGCTGCCTTGAATGTTTGGTCAAGTTCTCATTCACGTATATGGGCTGATTTGACTGGAAACCCATATCTTTGGCAGATGGGCTTCCTTGCTTTGGTTAAGATAGCGTTCCTTTTCTCACGTCGGACGAAACGAACGATTACACTCCTGTCTCCAGACCTGCCAACAGGTATTCTATGACAGGTGTCTATGTCAGATTGCAGGATTTGCTCCCCAATGGCATCGCCAAGCTTTAAATGGATCTTCGTCACTGGGGGCACCTCCAAGTTATTCACGCGGGTATATTGCTCCAGCTCATCAACCTTACGTGGCAGTTTCTTGTTTTCTGTTTCAAGTTGATCGTTTGTTTGTCTGGCATGTTTCAGCTCATCACGAAGCAACTTAATTTCATCTGACAGTTGCTTAACGTTGTCACAAACATCACTACACTCTCGCGTATGTCTCTAACTTCGGCTCGCATTTCACGGCGGAAATCATCGAAAGCTTTCGTTATTTCCTTTGACATGATGAAAGCAGTCAACTTCACACAAATAACACAGACCTACAGCTTGGCAGCAGTGCAGGCATCTACCGAGCGAAAAATCCGTAACGGGCGGTTTTTGCTCACCTGCGTAAATGAAGAGATATAAGTGCTGCGAAGACCACAGGCACCGCTGCCAAACTGAGGGGGCCGACACAAGAAAGCCCGCTTTTGTAGTTTTTCTGGATGACGTCGCTGCCGAGTCCTTGCGCGCAGAGCTTCAGCAGCGGATCTTAATCCAAGCACAGCCGAAATATCGTAGTGTCCCGTGTGCACCACGTTGACAGCTGAGGGTAGGCGTGTCTTTTTCGGGCAGGGTGAAGTCCGATGTCGGTTTCAGTGGACAGCGTCGCCTAGTTGCTCTGCGTAAATGAAGAGATATAAGTGCTGCGAAGACCACAGGCACCGCTGCCAAACACCGCTGCCAAAGCAATTTAATTAAATATACCTAATGAACAAATTAGTTAATTACCAAACAAGAAATTGTCTGTAGTGCGCAAGGTGGCTGTCAGTAATTTGCAAGTGATTTCACTCGCCTGCCTCTAATATTGTATTTTTAAACCCTTGGCTAAAGATAGCTGGGACACCCGGTATATGTGTGTTCCTTTCGAACAAATCTTAGTTGGAAGAATGCGCGGCGCCTACGTCCTCTCCTATGTCTGTTGTCTAGTGTTTGCGCTAAATACCATCATGACTGACTCGTTCCAACTCGCCCAACGAGCAGCGTTGTTGAGGTATATTTCTACGGTCGCAAGTCTTGTTTTAATTTCAGTAATCGCAGCCGCCACTGTTTCCCGATGTGTTTTTAGCTCAGTAATAGTGCCGGGCATTCCTTTTTGGTTATCTTCCATCCTTTTAGTTCAAGTCGCGCAATGTTCTCACAACTTCGGTTAGCGTATCCGATGGTTGTTCTTTCGGGGGCCCGGGATCGCTTTCAACATCGCCAAAGTAATAACAAACGACAAAAAGGAGCAAGCACTGCTTCTATACTATACTATCCAAGAGACTAACGTGAAACCTGGGGAGGTGCGAACCACCGGTGTTTCCCATAGGGACACGTCAATAGCAATGATAGGACAGCGTCTTCTCATTGCTGCAGACAGCGCCTATCGCAGAAACAGAGCTTTTCCTTAGCCAACGCGCCATCTTCTTTGCCACTCGGAGAAGCGCACGTGGCGTGGTCTCTCGCGATGAGCGCGCGTTCTCGCAAACTTTTCCTGAGCGAACGTGCCGTCTTATTTGCCACTTACTTTACCGTGACGGGCGACAGCGTGACGGGTGTCCTGACTTCTTTCTCGTGGCCGTGTTTGCACGCCCTGTCTTTTTAAAATGAATACTTACCAACTAGCTCTACGACGACAGGAGACGCCGACAGCCCGAACGTATAAGGTCATCATAGTGGCGTAGGCAGAAATTTTTTGCGGGGGGGGGGGGGGGTGTAGGGGGGTCACCTCCTTGCTCCGACATTGGGTCTTTACAGATAACTGGGGTCGAGTGTCATCTTGTGCTCTGTATCCCTTGGGAAAAGAATTTTCGGGGGGGGGGGGGCATGACCTCATAGCATCTGAATGTTTTCATTTTTTCGACGTCATTAGACGTCGAAAAAATGAAAACAATCAGATGATAAAGAGAAACTTGAAGCCAATGGTTTCGACAACGGGAGTCGAATTCACAACCTTTCGGTCCACGACAACAGATGCCGGGCACGCTATCCACTGCGCCAGCGTCAGACACTCTGGAGGCGTCACAAACGCGCCTTTTATATCGGACACTTTCCTCTCGCAGACCTCTTGGTCGGCGGGGTGGTGTAGCCTTCTGAGAGCGGTAAAGTTAAGCAATGCACCATGACCGTAGCCTCCGCAATGAGCTCCTGCAACGCGCCGCTGCTACCCGTCCGTCCCATTCGGCGCGTTTCCAACAGGAGAAGTGCAATTTTGTCACCTCCTTAACATATCGCGAGGTGGCAACCTTAGCCAAAGCCTCGGCCTCGCTTACAGCATCCATTCATATTAAAAATAGCTCTTCGACGCTCACCTGCCTTGCCTGACTAGCCTAGCTGTAACACCGCGTTTCCCGCTCGCCCCGAGAAATCGCGGCCGGGCTTGAGGGGAGACACGACGCGCGCAGCGTTTCTCTTTAGTCCGGCCGTAGTGTTCTGTTAACTCTTTAACATGCTGCGGGATGGCGACGTTAGCCCAAGTTCTGCGTCCAGTCAGCAACGCTCTTCTGGCTGTCACAGCGCTTTTTCTCATTACGCTCTCACCGTTAACTACTGCAGCTACTACAAAGGTTTAATCACAGATCATGGACGTTATTCTTCGGAATGGCGATGTACCACCAAGAGTCAACGTGGGTGCATCCATGTTAAACGGTGCTAGAGCGCCCAAACACCAATAGATATTGTGCAAGCTCTCTTATATCAATGTACATAAACATTCAACTACTTCTTGTCGATTCCACGAAAGATCAAAAAACGGTGTATACTCCATGTTTCCGATTTTCCTGATAATTTTGTATGTTGTGCGCATATGACTGCACAGCACGAAATCGCAGTCCGTTTTCAAATAAAACATTTTTTCAACATAGGAAAATTCGACAAGTGTCGCCGGTTGACGACCAGCATATTACGAAGAGTGCGTTTTCGTAAATTCGCAACCATGCTGGCAGCTACTGAAGCTATATATTACAAATATCTTTCTTTTTAGCGGAAGTAGAAGTAAAGAGGAAATAGCTCTTGTCATTTCATGGAATTCTGAGCAAATTATGTATTTTTAAAAATTCACAAAAAACGCTGCGTTTTGGAAAATCAGTCAAGTTTGGGACGCTATGGCTACTTCTGTGAGCATCCTAGCTTATTCATATTGGCAGTATGAATAGGCCTTTATGTGAATATTGAACCTCTGCATTTGTATTTCTCTAGTAATTTTCAAAGTAGTAAATTTTCATGCTCGAAATACTAAAAAGACAAAAGTGCTCCTTGGTTCAAAAATCTATAATAAAAGAACCCCCATCTCAAGTTCATTCAACGTCCCCCAAAATGTTCTCAAAGGACTGCAGAATGATGTGAAAAAACATGTTGCATCATTTTTATTAGAACAAAAGCAGAAAATGTCAAACATTGTGTTTCCAGAGCGTGGTGGCTACTGCGTAAAGGGCATCTCTAGTAACAAGAAAATACAGTAACACGTCTTTTTTCTTCTCTGAGCTTCGCTAAACAACAGTAATGATCTATTGTCGGAAAGGGGGAACTATTTTGTAAAGAAAAAGATCGTTCCAATTAAATGCATTTGCGTGGTTTGCGACTTCATGCCAGTGTTAGACATCCCTGAGTCCACAGTAGGCACTTTCAGTTGTAGCCTCCTTTTCTTTCATCTATTTCAGTTGAGTATAATTCATATCTTGCATGCTAAAGAACGCATTCCCTCCATGCGTCTCTTATGGTGCTGTGCTGTGCCAGAATTGAGAGACTGGTATAAAAGGCAAGGTCTCTTCATGAATGGAAAGGAATTTCTGGAGTGCGGTCGCCAAGAGGTTTGGTTTTTGTTGGCCCAAATGTGTACGTTGTCAAGCCTTATGTGATCAATGCAGAGTTTAAAGCGAATCGATTACGTGTAGATTGGTGGCAGCAGTTCTGACCACGGACAAAACACGTTTTGTTTGCATTGCATCTGCTTTGCTTTGCATGTACTTGTATCTCTTGAAGCAGTGCTGGCAGATCTGGTCTCCCTTTTGAATTGAGTGCGCATCCTATAGATCATGACCCTCCGCAAAAGAGACTCGATCCGATATCTTCTACACAATGAAAATTCCGCCGCAGCGGAATTATCTTTTTGTGCACCATGAGGAGTCTGTACAAAAAACTCGGTCATGGCTATAACGCCTACCCATAGCCACCTTCAGAGCGTAGGACAGTGATCGCACCAAAGTGAAGCACAATTTGGATGCTCAACTTCTATCTCAGGTTGCGTTTGGCTGACTGGCACAGCCCGGCTCGTTGCTGTCCTCTGCTCAGGCGGGCGTCTATCGCGGCGCCCTTTCCATCTGTCCGCGTAACGCATGCTACTCCGTTTACACGAAGGCGTGTAGAGCGGGCCATTCGATCCGCCACACGATCCGCACGGTGCGTATCCAGAGACCGGGCGGGAGAGCGACGAGCTGTGAAAAATGTATCGTGTAACCAACACAATCGACACCCCAGCATTTTCTCGTACAGAACGGCAAAGCCTGGCAAACCATGTGTGGCTGCTGTGCTTAGGTTGCACTGCGGTACTCGCCGTTCACCACTGTCGCCATTTGCGATTTCTCACATTCTTACAATGCATGATCGACTCAGCTACACAAATTTCGCGTTTAGCTTCGTTGCTTTTATATAAGCACATTTACTCAAAAAAAAATTATCCAGAGGAACGAAAATGTCCGTGCTGCCCGTCGACGAGGAATATAAGTGGTGTCGCAAATGCATTTAATTGGAACGATCTTTTTCTTTACAAAACGGTCCCCACTTTCCGACAATATATCATTACTGTTGTTTAGCGAAGCTCAGAGAAGAAAAAAGACGTGTTACTGTATTTTCTTGTTACTAGAGATGCCCTTTACGCAGTAGCCACAACGCTCTGGAAACACAATGTTTGCCATTTTCTGCTTTTGTTCTAATAAAAATGATGCAACATGTTTTTTCATATTATCATTCTGCAGTCCTTTGAGAACATATTGGGGGACTTTGAACAAAATTGAGATTGAGGTTTTTTTATTATATATTTTTGAACCAAGGAGAACTTTTGTCTTTTTGGTATTTCGAGCATGAAAATTTACTACTTTGAAAATTACTAGAGAAATACAATTGCAGAGGTTCAATATTCACATAAAGACCAATTCATACTGCAAATATGAACAAGCTAGGATGCTCACAGAAGTAGCCATAGCGTCCCAAATTTGACTGATTTTCCAAAACGCAGCGTTTTTCGTGAATTTTTAAAAATACATAATTTGCTCAGAATTCCATAAAATGATAAGAGCTATTTCCTCTTTACTTCTACTTCCGCTAAAAAGAAAGATATTTGTAATATATAGCTTCAGTAGCTGCCAGCATGGTTGCGAATTTACGAAAACGCACTCTTCGTAAAATGGTCTTCGTCAACCGGCGACACTTGTCGAATTTTCCTGTATTGAAAAAAATTTTTATTTGAAAACGAACTGCGATTTCGTGCTGTGTAGTTATATGCGCACAACATACAAAATTAACACGAAAATCGGAAACATGAAGTATACACCGTTTTTTTTTTATCTTTCGTGGAATCGACCTTCTGTAAGGACACGTTTTATTTCGTGGTATATCGATTCCTATGACGGAGGGATCAACCATGTTTTTTTTTTCCTCTAGTTGTTTTGTTATTATCCATGTTAGAACTTGTAGTATGCAGTGGTTGCATACTTTCCGCTTTAATGACAGCGGAGCCCCGCCACGGTGGTCTAGTGGTTATGGCTCTCAACTGCAGACCCGAAAGTCGCGGGATCGAATCCCGGCCGCGGCGGCTGCATTTTCGATGGAGGCGAAAATGTTTGAGGCCCGTGTACTTAGGTTTAGGTGCACGTTAAAGAACCCCAGGTGGTCGAAATTTCCAGAGCCCTCCACTACGGCGTCCCTCATAATCATATCGTAGTTTTGGGACGTTAAACCCCAGATATTATTATTAATGACAGCTGTAGGTTTCCTGATGTTATTTGGGGGTGCCTGCCGAAGGCGCTCCAGCCATTCTTATTCTTCGGTGAATTTCTTTTTCGTGATTAGGCTGTCCTGTTAGTAGTTGCCCTAGGTATACATATTCTTGTATACACTCCAATAAATGATTTGCGTTCCTAAACTCTTTCTGTTTCTCCAGGCTATTCAGCGTTATCTTTGTCTTCATCATATTCAGGCCTACTTTGTACTTTCTCGGTTTAATTCCTCAACCGTTTTTTTGCAATTCATTGCTGTCGTTACTGACGAGCACATATGTCATCTGCAAGTTGTAGGTTGTTGAGCCGTTCACCTTGATTCCTGTTGCCTAGCTGTTTAAACACTTCCTCCAAGCACGCAGTGAACAATATAGGGGATATCGTATATCTTGTCTGACGCCTTTTTCGAACGCAATTTTATGGCTTTCTTGTGGGCAAGTAATATAGCTGTGGAGTCGTTGTAGATGTCGGCTGATGTATTAACATATTTATTTACTCCTTGTCGACTTATTTACTCCATGTCTAATGCCTTTTGGTAGTCTATGAAGCTAAATAAAGGGGTTTGTTGTATTCAGCAGCTTTCTCCATTACCTGATTTATCACATGAATGTGATCCATCGTAGAGAAGCCTGTCCTGATCCCGGCTTGTTCTTTAGGATTGTTCAAGTCAAGCGTTTCTCTTGTCTTGTTCGAAATTACCTTTGTAAATATTTTGTATATCCCCGAATGTAAGCTGATGGGCCTATATATCTTTATGTATTTTATGTACTCCTTGCTTGTTGCGTTTTTCCAGCTCACTGGAACCTTTGCCGTTTTCAGGCACTGAATGTAAACAGTAGCAAGTTCATTCCAAATAAATTCTCCTCCGTATTTAATTAGATCGGCTGTTATCCCGTCATCCCCAGCTGGTTTTCCGCGTGGCGTATTGCGTGTGGCCTTCCCAACCACGTCCGTAGTTACATATTGGTCTTCCTTGTCTTGCTCGTCGCTACTTCCACTCGAAGTTGGATGATTTATTTTCGAACTATATAGGTCAGTGCACAATTCCCCTTTCACCCGAACTATGTCATTGAAGTTGTTGATAATATTGCCCTGCTTGTCTTTTAGAGTATTTCCACGTGCGTTTATGTTGGTGGCCGCTTCTTTGCGCAGCACCTTATCTGCAGCCGCACGTCGTTAGCGCGTCGCTCCGTCGCTCGCGCACTGGACATGCATTTGATAAATGTGCGGGACCAGGTCCTTGGCTGATGTGCGCGATACGGCGCGTTCGTGCCCGAGTGTTTGGTGTCGCGCGGTTATAAGATACTGCATCGGCGAGAGTACGGGCATTCCTTGCGCCGACGTTGGACCACATCGTCTGCCGCCGAATAGTTTTTTTGACAGAAGTTTTCTTATGGGCACAAGTTCACCCAAATAAAGTTTGTGTTTTTTTAAGTCGCTTCGACTCCGTGCTTACGGACAAAGACCGTCACCTCAACGTGACATTTAGTGGAGGTGCTTATGGTTAGAACACCCCCCTTCAAGCCGTGAAGCCAGCCCTGTACGCACAGGCGACCACACCGAAGCCTTTAAGGGATGAAACCCTGCAGAAATCCGAACCAGCCGTAGGCTCCTGGGACTGTGCCCGGAGTACGGCCTGTTGCGTGACTCTGAACGATGCGTGGAAACCCTCCAACGATGACCAGCACCACTGCACTCGCTACGATCACGTTCCAACCACAGCCATTCCTGCGAGTCCTCGCAGGCGGAGCCCCGAAGTTTCGTGGCTCCGCCTGCGAGGACTCGCAGGAATGGCTGGACAGGTTCGAGAGACCTGCATCGTATAACAGGTGGTCGGAGGAGGAAAAGCTGCGCAGCGTCTTTTTCTCGCTCGAAGAATCCGCTCGCACGTGGTTCGAAAACCAGGAAACTGCACTGACGAATTGGGACATCTATAGAAGACGATTGGCATCGACATTGCCGAACGCCCAACGAAAGGAACAAGCTGAGGTCATGCTTCAAATCCGGCAGCAGCACCCGAATGAGCCTGTAACTGTTCGTCGAGGAAATGCAGAAAATCTTTCGGCACGTGGACGCCGATATGCCTGAGGAGAAGCTCCAGTACCTGATGCGGGCCGTGAAGGAACAGCTGTTCGTTGGCCTCATTCGCAACCTGCCGAAGACAATTGCAGAGTTTGTGACGGAGGCGGCTACAATTGAAAAAAAAAAAACGCTTGAGCTAAGGGCCAGACAGTACAACCGCGACGTGCCAGCTCTCACTTCCGGGAAGATGGACTCCAATGCACTTGACGGTAACAGTCTTCGTGCGACCATTCAGATTATAATCCGCGAGGAACTTAAAAAATTGCTCCCTGCGGCTAGCCTACATGTCGCAGATGTGAGAAGCATCGTTCGCGACAAGCTGCGCTATGCGCTGGGAACAGCACTGCCGACCCAGACGTCCTGCAAGCTGAACCGCTGCTGTTGCCGGCAGTGATGACGTATGCTGATGCTATCCGTGGTCAGGCGCCTTTAGTCCCGCGCACTGAACTATACACGCCGTTCGCTGCGTCCCCAGCCCAACACGCCGGTAGCACGACCGCGACTGCAAAGCCGGCCTGTGGCTAATCAAGAAGCCACTTCGAGGAAGTCTGACCTCTGGCGGACACCAAACCGACAACCATTATGCTTCCTCTGCGGGGAGGCCGGCCACGTGCTCCGAACATGCCCTTACCGCCAGATGGGTCTTCGTGGCTTCGGCATCGACGCCCCACGCCTCCTTCCAGGCCAACGGCCACATGAAATCGAGGCCTACCTGAGAGAAATGGAAGTACAAGCCCAGTCTCGCTACAAGTCACCCTCACTGCTCTCACGCGGCCCCCAGTCGCCACAGCCAGCGTATTCCTACGGAGCAAGAGGGCGATCCCCGAGCCCTAGTCGGGGAAACTAACGAAAGCGAAGTACGGAGGTGACACCGCTTCCCCGCCAACCAAGCAAGACCCTCCAACTGCGACGCCACAAACCGACGCTGCGACGCGACGCCCCGACGACATGATGCAGCGACCCGACGACGTGACGCCGCGATCCAACGCTGGGTCATTACGTCTGAACACCGCAACATCGCCCAACTTCGAGACTTCCACCCGACGTAGCCATGACCGGTCCAAGCGACACACCGCACCTTTGATCCTTCATCAACCTCGAAGTCGCACGCCAAATGCCGACTTACTGGTTACGATCGACGGACGTCAAGTAACCGCGCTTGTAGACACTGGCGCCGATTACTCAGTGATGAGCGGACCATTTTCGGCGCACCTGAGGAAAGTCAGAACAGCGTGGCATGGACCGCAAGTTCGCACGGCTGGAGGGCACCTCTTAACACCCACTGGAAGGTGCACCGCGGGAGTGACTGTTCGCGGTAATGCATGCCCAGTGAACATTGTCGTCCTGCAACAGTGCTCCCGTGACGTCATCTTTGGGATGGACGTCCTCACCGAAAATGGTGCAGTGATCGGCCTGAAAACGAGGTCTTTACCGCTTACCAGTGAGCAGGCGATATCATCGGAAAGCACCGCCTACCAACGTGCCGCCCTCACAATCCTCTAGGATGAAGTGACCATCCCGCCTCGTACAAGCATCCTCGCATCCGTCGAAACGGAAGAAAAAGCAGCCGGAATCGCCATCGTCGAAACGAATGCGCAGTTTTTTCTTGATCGGCAAGTTTGTGTCGCACGTGGCGTGGTCCAATCACATCGAGGCCGAGCAGATTTCCTCATCATGAACTTCAGTTCCGAGCACAAGCACTTAAATAAAGGCACGACAGTCGCATTTGCAGAACACATCGACGAAGTAGGAAGTGCATTTACGCTATCGCAATCATGCCACGACGCATCATCGGTGGTGAACGGCGACCCAAAGTTTGACGTCAACCTTGCCCTTCCAGAGCACAGACAAGAAAAGTTACGCAGCCTTCTTGAGTATGCCGAGTGTTTTTCAAGGTCATCGAAAATTGGACAAACGCCGATTGCAAAGCACCGCATAATCACCGATGAATCAACCCGACCCGTTCACCGGAGCCCATATCGCGTGTCATCACGAGAGCGCGACGCAATCAGAACACAAGTCGAAGAGATTCTTCGCGAAAACAGCATTCAGCCATCAAAAAGCCCCTGGTCTTCACCCGTCGTACTCGTAAAGAAGAAAGATGGTACACTGAGCTTTTGCGTCGATTACCGCCGCCTCAACAGATTCACGAATAAAGATGTGTACCCACTACCGAGAATAAATGACGCTCTGTATCGACTCTGCAGTGCCAAGTACTTTTCCTCGATGGACTTGAAGAGCGGTTATTGGCAAATCCAAGTCGATGAAAGAGACCGGGAGAAGACCGTATTCATTACACCGGACGGCCTCTGTGATTTTAAAGTCATGCCATTTGGACTTTGTTCTGCACCCGCAACATTCCAGCGAGTTATGGACACAGTGTTGGCAGGACTTAAGTGGCAAACCTGCCTCGTTTATCTCGATGACGTAGTCGTTCTTGCAGCAAACTTTCAGAAACACTTCCGAAGGCTATAAGCAGTACTCAAAGCAATAAAATCGTCGGGTCTAACCTTAAAGCCAGAGAAGCGCCGCTTCGCTTCTGTTTTTAGGCCACGTTGTTAATCGTGATGGTGTACGCGCTGACCCGCAGAAAACGGCTGCCATCGGAAACTTTCCAGCACCCTGAAGGCCGTCCACAGGTTCTTGGTGCTTTGCGCCTACTACAGGCGTTTTGTCCGGAAGTTCTCACAAATCGCCTTACTCGCCTAACGAAAGCCGACGTGGGAGAAGCCACAAGAAGACTCCTTGCTTCAGCGACAGCCGCCGCCGCTTCTTGGTCATTTCGATGCCGAGCTTCACACGGACGCAAGTTGGCGCTGTGTTGGTCCAAAGAAAGGACGGCCTCGAACGGGTCATCGCATACGCAAGCAGGTCTCTCTCGAAGGCTGAATGCAGTTACTCGACAACCGAGTAGTAGTGCCTCTATTAAACTGCTCAGCGCAAAAATTTTCCACGGTACACATATACACGTCTTAAGCGTGCAGCTGTAGTGGCTTAAGTCCTCCCTTAATAGTAAGTAGTAGTCATGCCTTAAGTCTTAAGGCATTATTTATATTGCCTTAAGGATCAGTCCTACCTTAGTGGAGTAGTAATGACAAAGTTTACTACCTCTCGTGTATTTCTATACAAGTCAAATCTTAGCGTTGCGTGATAGAGTTAACATGGGAGCAGTAAATGCTGCAGTTACTAACATTTTACTACCTCTTTTTTTAAAGCGTTTGATACACCACCCAAGCTTATTATCTGCCCGCTTACATTACGCTGGCAATAGCCGGCTTATTGTCAAATGTCGTATTTTCGTGAGTTTCAAGCGTTTTAGTTCGGTCATGTGTAACGTTTTCGAGGGTTCCTCCTACATGTGGTGTATACCCAGTTGAAGAAGTTTCTGCGAGAATATGATGAGGGAATCACAAGCCGAGCTTATATATCTTGCGTACTAGGGATTCTCTCTTTCGCTGTTTTTTAAACCTCGAAGAGTGCCGTATGTCAAACACCTGTTATGTCCTCAAAACGTAGGCAGGGCCCTGCCTACGGTTTGACGCTCTCTGCGCCGAGCGCATCACTTGTGTGATGGTCTGTGGCAGTTTCTGAATAGTTGATAGGGCTAATGCGTTTCTCTGTGATGTGGAGAGTGGGTGCACGAAAGCAACGAATCCGCTTTTTTATAGCATGAACCATCGGCATTTTTCAGGAAGGAACTTCACCATGTCATCCCCCCCTCACACAATGCTCCGATGTAAGAAGCTGGTGCGGCAATTTGAATAATAATAATGCATACTAAATTGGCCCTTCATCGGTTCCCCGGAACGATGCCAATTTCTTCATTTCGTATAGCTGCCAGCTGAGTAGCACTTCATAGTGACAATCTCGCTGCGATATTAGGGCTGTGAAATTCCTCTGACTGCTTCGCTGTTAGATCATAGTCTGGGGTTTACCATAGCAGGTTTGGTTCGATGATTGTGCACGTTGTAGCGAAGCATTCCGAGTTACACGGTGAGAAGCTCGAGCTCTTCAATATGCATCCTACACTAGAGCGTTGTTTTGTATTCTGCCGCCATCACAATGTAGGCACGTTGGCAGGCATTGTGACCGCAACCTCTAACACAGCAACACGACCGCATATGACCAGTGAGACGAAGCTTTCCGTTAAGGTTGCGGCTTAGTTATTTTGCAGTGGATCTTGGTTACCTCTGCAAAGTGCATCGCTCGTATGCTAGCTGTTGAAGCTTGTGCCCACGTGAAAGCGGCCACGCACTTTCCTGCTTGTCTTCTAGGTCGCCAGATCATGACGGAATTTGACCTCTTGTTGACACCTAGTGGTTACAGCAACAGCTACGACCCGGAGCTGAATGCCGGCATCGGCAACGTATTCGCTGCAGCCTCCTACCGATACGGACACTCGCTCGTGCAGGTGAGTGGAAGGACTTCGCGAGGTGCAGTTGCTACAAAAAACTGATATTGCCACGCCCACTTCTTGTCTTGTTTTGATGTATTCGGGTTTGACCGGCAGGGACGGTTATCAACGCTCGACGCTGTCCGCGAAGTAGTGTTCTAGAAGCGTCGCGATTGTAGTAGATCGGTTTGTTAAGATTGCGCCCCGCACGCGAATGTTCCAGCTTTGTCTAGAGATAACACCGCCACCAGCGATATTGCTGGAAAGTTCGATAGCGCCTGTATAAAAGGCGACGCGCTTGATCGCTTGTCAGTTGATCGACGGTCGACGTTCTGTCCGCCGCTATCAGTGTATTGCTGTAGTTTGACTATCAGTTTCTCGGCCACAAGTTCGGCCAAATAAACAGTTTCACCTCGGACCTGCTGACTGCTGTCTTCGTCGACGTCACGACTACGTGACAATATATAAGCCGGTGACGAGGACCACTCTGTTGGTTTTGGAAGAGGCGTGTGCTATAGTAATGTTACTTTTTTGTTAATTTATTCCTTTTTTTTACCTTCTTTCATACACTGCCGCTATCGATTCATGGGTCTTTGCCGCTTGTATGTGAGAAATCCCGAATCACGACTTAGCTTGCCTTGATGATTTAGCAGCAATGCAAACCAGTATAGTAAGAAGCATGCAAGAAACTCGAACACTAGCACACACCATAAGTGTACCAAGCGCCGCAACGAATAGCATTGTGTCTGCATAATCCACTTTCACCGATTGGAGGTACTTATGTGCACTTAAAGGGACACTAAAGAGCAAAACGATTTTTCTCGCATTAGTTAAGTAGTCTTCCACGATACAAAAAACACCACGCTTTCTGCGGGAAGACGCTTAATAAGCGAGAAAACGCGCAAAAACAAAATACAGGTGGCGACGCCTCCTTGGAATTCCCGCACCATTTGCCGTGACGTCACATATATTTGACGGCGCCTGCTTGGGCCTACGTAGTTCCTAATCGGTTAAATCGAAGTACACTGTCCTCTCAGGGGGCCAGAGACTTGACATAACGAGTGTGCGGAAATTTCGTCGAGCCATTGGCGCCAAAATACGTTAAATGCTCTTTGAATTCTTTTACGTCACGAATTACAATGTTCGGCGCAAAATTTAAAAACGCAACTTTGAACCTGGTTTTCTCATCTAATAATAAACCTATGGTGGTGAAATAAACTACACAAGAGTTCTCCGAGCACACTTTATCAATCTAAACTAATTCGTTGTTTCTCTTTAGTGTCCCTTTAATGCCCTATTTATAACTCATGCACACACGGGCGGATCCCGACGCGAGGCCACTTGACCTTGGTGCGTTTTCATAACGCTGATGGTTTGCCATTAGTCTCACCTCTTGCATACATCATTGCTGCGTCAGCACTGCCCAACCATCGGTGAAGCCCTCCTTTTCTATACTTGATCAACTGTGAAGTTTATTGAAACAAGACTCAACACACGAAAAACCATGCGTGCGCAGGAATTTTAGGTCGCCTGAAAGAAGTTACGAAGCGTGCGTACCTGGCAATCTAGCAAACAAACAGAAGGTTCAGATACGTAATCATCACCCATCGTTTTGATGAAGAAGGCGTCCGCGAGTTCACGAGCCATCTTATCTTTGTGCTTCAATATAATGACTGTGTTACTGAAAAAGAACATGGCTGATCCCTCCGTCATAGGAATCGGTATAACACGAAAGTGAAACGTGTCTTCACAGAAGTAGTACTTATCGTGTAGTGATATATGAGAGCTTCTACAATGTCTATTCGTGTTTGGCAGCTATAGCACCGTTTAACGTGGATGCATCCATGTTGACAGCATGTCTCTATCGCGACGACTAACGCCCATGATCATGATTAAACCGTTCTGGTAGCTGACGGTGTGAACATATATTTGGACACAGCGAATCGTGAATCCCGCGTAAGGATGATATCAACAAGCTCATAATCAACACTGGTACCCGGTATGCACTTCTTCAAAGCGTCGTCAATTAAGGAGAGAAACGGCATGGTGTGCGCTTTCTAGTAATGGGTAGCCGACGCCTGTGCTCATGCATACACTCACACACACTGCGCTTCAGCAACACGGGAGGTAGAGGTTCGTAGCCTGAGCCGCAAACGCGTGCGTCCCGCTGGCCCCTGTCTCGCAGGCGCTGCTCTCGCTGCACCAAGGCCCGTCAAAATCGCGTCCTTTCTTTAACGCATATTGCAGCAGTTTTGTTAGTCGGTGCTCTCGCAATTGAAGCAGTCGGTGGCGGAGAAATCCCGTTGGTGCACGTGGAAGCTGAACTACTCGGATGAGCCGACGCACGCTAACACGAAGCCAAAGGCAAAGAACGAACTGCGTCAAGGGTGCCTCGGCGACGCCAGCGCGGCCAGTCTACCTCTCTGGCATCTAGACGCTTTACCATGACCTCCGATATCGCGCGCAATCTCGGAGTAAGCGCTAGTAAGTGTCGATCGTGAAGCATTACTTCTTTTCACATCTCACAGACGGCGGCACCGCCCCGCTCCGACCGCCGCGAAAGAGAATGTGTTAAAGATATAAGGCGCGTTCGCGCCGTGTCCACATCTAGCTTAGTCGGCAGGGCGTCGGGCGCTTGCCGTGACGGCCGCAGCGTCGTGGGTTCGATTCCCAGCGGGGTATCTTTTTCTTGGTTTTTTAACACGAAAGTGTTTTATGCCGGGGTCCACCAAGACTTCAGTGACGTATTTTCGTCACGGAAATGACGTCGAAAAAATATACACCATCAGACGGCAAAGAAAAAAAGCTACCGTCAGCGGGCATCGAACCCACGACCGCTCGGTCCGCAACAACAGATGCCGGGCACGCTATCCACTGCGCCACGGTCACAGACTCTGGAAGCTTTACGAACGCGCCTTTTATATCTACCATTCTCCCGGTCGGCGGGGTGGTGTTCACCTCTGGGAGGGGTAAGGTAAAGTAATTCGTAATTGTTGTGGCCTCCGCGACTAGCACCTGCAACACGTTTACGCGTCCGTCCCATTCGGCGCGTTTTCAATAGAAGTTGAATTTTGCCAATGCCTTAACACTCCGCGAGGTGGCGACCTTTGCACAAGCGTCGTAAAAGCGTCAGCGTCGGCGTCGCTCATAGCAACACGCTAATCCACACCAAACATAGCTCTTCGACGCGCGCCTGCCTTACCATGGCTGTAACACTGCGTTCCCCGCTCACGCGCTCGCCCCGAGAAAAATCGCGGCCGGGCTACCGGGGCGGCGCGACGCGCTTTGCGTTTCCCTCTAGTGCGGCCGTGGTGTTCAATCACATTTTAACATGCCGCGGGATGGCGACCAAATTCTGCGTCCAATATGCGACGCTGTTCTGGCTATCACACCTCGTTCTCTGATTACGCTTTCACCGTTAACTACCACAGCTACCACAAGGGTTTTTTTAATCATTTAACATGGACGTTAGTCGTCGGGATGGAGATGTACCACCAATCATCAAAGTGGGTGCATCCACGTTAAACGGTGCTATAGCTGCCATACATCAATATACATTGTGCAAACTCTCTCATATCAATGTACAGTAAACATTCAGTTACTTCTGTAAGGGCACGCTTTACTTTCGTGTTATTCCGATTCCTACGACAGAGGGATCAACCATCTTTTTTTCTTTCTCACCCGTTGGCGTCCATTTTATCAACGTCATATCCGTGACGGATGTACTTGGTGGACCCCGGCATTAAACACTTTCGTGTTAAAAAAAGGGTTACACCCACATGACCTGCAGTGAGCTGAAATACCCTTTAAGGTATTTTTGTGCTGGCGAAGACGTTCATTAGTGCTATTACCTGACTGGCCTATGTGCGCCTTTCCGCAGGAGAGGGGAATTCTATAAATAACCCCAACGGCGCAGGAAGAGGGAGGGATTGCGATGCACCACCGAGCAACCTGCAACCGCTGTTCCTCCAGCCTTCTCAAATGCAGCACAAGGTTTTCTTACTCTTAGGTTTGAGGAAAAAAGAACGCCGACGTTGAACGCCGACTTGTGGAGGCCGGCTGTAACGCGTTCATAGCAATGGCATTCTTGACAACCTAAGAATGACCAGAGCTGGAGCTAAGCAGTTATTTCTGGCAAGGTGGGGAGAACGACCAGCAAACGTGGTTAAAAAACAGATGTTGCTCCAAGGAATTGTTCTTGGGTAATTCACAAGTGAAACCAAAGTCTTTTTCTTTGAAAATCTTCATGAGGTTGACATGGTGGAAGGGGCCACAATCTTTCCTAAAAGATTTTTTTTAAATCATGAACCTAGCGTAAAACCTTCACTACCCGACCACGCACCTCACTTTCAACCAGCCGATCTAAGACACACATACACAAAAAAAAAAACGCCAGGCCTGCGCGGAAAGCGGAGCACAGTCACAGCGAAAGCTTGGAGAGTGGTACTTCTATAGCCCGTTATAATCTCTATTGTGGGTACTAATACAAGTACACTAGCAACGTGCCCACTACGCCACAAATCATAATTTTTGTAAAGTTGGGAAGCACCCACCACGACATTACTCGTCATTCTACGGAGAAGCGAGGTACCATCTGTAAGGCATTATGTGCAGTTTCTTCATACGACGGCTGATAACGATGAAGAATTATGACTGAGCCTTTTGTAATGGTTTGGAAGCTTTAGAGGACCCACTAGTTTCGTAATTCGCATTGTGTGACGTCCGGTCGTTATTTCACTCTCCCACCACGCTCTATAACAGAGGCTAACGTGATAAAGAAATATATAGAAGGAATTAACTTTATTGAGACCCTGAAGAAATAGATCATGGGGACCTTACGGGCTTCCTTGGTAACCAATATAAGTGCACTTGCGAGCAACCCACTACGCTATAAATCGTAATTTTTGTCAAGTAGGGAAGCAGCCACTATGCAATTTTTCGTCATTCTGCGGAGAACCGTGGTACCTGCTAAACACCTGTAAGGCATTATATGCACTTTCTTGTTGCTGTGGCTGAGGACGATGAAGAATTATCGCAGAGGCCTTTGTAATGAGTTTTAAGCATTCAACAACCCACTCCTTGAGCAATTCGCATTGTGTGACGCCTGGTTACGGAATTCGCATTCTGTGACACTCGGTTGTTATTTTACTCTTCTACCACGCTATATTACATATGTTAATGTGGTTCCCTCCCGACATGAAGCCAGTATACGGTCTTTTTGCAAAGCAGTTTCAAGCACTGGCATGGCGCTGAGGTAGAATAATTGGCTCCCACGCAGAGAGCCCAGGTTCGAACCTCGTTCCATCCTTTTTTTTTCTTATTTCAAGCGATAGTGCTTACGGACACCGACACCGGCGGCGGTCAACTACGGCGTCAAAAACGGGCCTTATTGTTTTCTCATAAGAGCTTTCGCTGTAAAAGATATCGCTTAAAATGGGTGCCACCCTGGAGCCGATGCGCACGCTGGGCTTCTATATGAACAGGCTCCCTTCCCATGTTATGAAGGTAAACCTCAAGTAAAAACCCAAGAGCTCTAGCAAGGCCTCCACAGAAACCAGGCTGCTGTTAACAAAGGCCAATTCATCATTAAGATCGGCGACACAACGTTTAACGGACTTGATCAGCTGGTCATGTGGGGAATACAATAAATCTTCCACTTCCAGACTAAAAGCACCACAAGATCCGGGGTCACTTTTAAACACAAAATCTGCAACATCCCATAAATTAGACACTCTAAAAGGCTCTTTAACATCCAGACAAGACAGGTGCATCAGCAGGCAGCTGGATACTTCATATTGCCAAGTGTGGCGTTCTGACACAACAGAACGGAACACCGACTTTATGTGTTTTAGGGGCAAAGAAAACCTGAAGAGCGTTCACTTTCGCCTTTTCATCCGCAACACAGGACAGAGTTCGTCCAGTGTCCTTCTCGTCATGTGTATCCGCCGTGTTCGCGCTAATTTTCCAATTGTTTCCAACTCGCCGAACTCTCTACCTTATTGCTCGGCCCCCATCGCGCGACTCACGCATTTTTCTAGCATCTAGCGCTAAATGCACTTTCGAATTATTATTATTATTATTATTATTATTATTATTATTATTATTATTATTATTATTATTATTATTATTATTATTATTATTATTGTCAAGACGTTTATCAGCGGGCACTTGGCGACGGCGCAAGACAGCGACAGACACTATGTGCACACAACTACTACGCTTACAAAAACACATCGATCCACCTCGTAACGCTTGAAAATGTAGAGTTGACAACTACTCGCTGACAGCCTCGCATGAAACCGATTCCCAAAAGGCGGTGGATCTGCCGAATTTTTTGTTATTTCACGCGATAGCGGTTACGGACACCGGCGGCGACGGACAACTATGGCGCCAAAATCGGCTTTTGTGATCTCGTAACAGCTTTCGCTGTAAC